>NW_017619822.1:1145741-1233241 GCF_001879475.1 Ipomoea nil | reverse complement strand
ATCTATTCGTATCTCTCTTCGTCTGTAGGTTTCAAGCGCGACGCCGATTGTCTCTCGCTTCATTTGTTCTCGTTCTCCACGTACCAATGGTCGGCGATGGGGTCTACAGTGTAGCCAAGCGTCGGGGACCACCTACTCGGGGAAAAGTGCGAGGTTTTTTTTTTTTTTTTTTTTTTTTTTTGGCCTTTTGAATGTCTGTGACATTTTGACTTTTTTGGGTGTTTTGTGTTGGTGTTGGTGTTTGTTGTCTTGTCTGGGTTTTTTGTTGTGTCGTCTGTGGGGGGTGGCGGAGGCGTTGTATTTTGGCCATAATTTTATTATTATTAGGGTTTTGTTTTGGGGGTTTTTTTTTTTCCGGGTTAAATCAATTTGCTTCATTGTTTTAGGTTTCTTTTGTGTTTTTTTTTTTTTTGGGGTTTTGGGTTTTTGCCGACTGTGAGGGTGGTGGCGGTGTGGTAGTTTGGCTTTATTTTGGCTGGATTTTTTTATTACAGTTTTGTTTTGGGTTTTTTTTTTCCAGGTTTTTTCCGTTTGGTACGAAGTTTATCTTTGGATTTTTTTTTTGTTAATTTCTGTTCGCAAATTTGTGTTTTGTGTGGTCTTTTGCAGTTTTGTGATTTGTTATTTGGGTTATGCATGCTGCTACTAAGCTCTATGTGGTGATTTGTGTGGGTTGGGTGCAGGGTTGCTAGCTAGGTTTTGTATGCACATATTGCTTTTTTTTTTTTCTTCTTCGGTTTCTTCTGCGTAGGGGGGCATTTTTTTTTTTTTTTTTTTTTTTGTAATGATGTGTGCTTAGAACGTGATCAGTGGGTGCTTTGTTCCTCTCATTTGAGTGTTCTGTGTATTTTGTTAGCTATGCTACTCATTTATTTGTTAACGTAATGGCCAGTGTGCGTTTATTTGTTTATGTAATATGTGTGTGCATGATTTGCTGTGGCTTTGTGCTTTCATTTAGCTTATTGTAGTATGGGTTAGTTTATAAATGTTTGTTGGGTTGTGTGTGGTCTATATAGACTGGCCAGTGGTTATCTGTGTGCATGTGTCGATGTTATAGTTTTGTTTTTTTTTTTTTTTTCATCTAAGAAGTTCAAGGGTGCGCGATGTGATCCGGTTTCTCGTAATTCATTATCCGTTTCTACTTTTTATGAATTTTTTTTTTGTGGTTTTGGTGGGTTTTTATATGTGTTCTCCCTTTCTCTTTGGGGTTGTGTGTAGTTAGATACTTTTGTGATACTTCCCACTCCCGTGATAGGACTGTCTGTTGACACCGTATTTAGATATTAGGAAAGTTGACATGGTATGGTTGTTGGTCTTTTTCAAGATTTTTATTCAGTTTTTTTAATGGGGTCTTATGTGCTCTTTGTGTACGTGTGCACGGGTGGTCATGAAGCGTGCTTACAGTTTCCATGTATTGTGCACACGGCCTACAGTAAGAGTGCACTCGGTTTCCGTGTCTGTGCACATGGCCACCACTAAAAGTGCACTCAGTTTTCGTGTCTGTGCACACGTCCACCACTAAGAGTGCACTTAGTTTCCGTGTCTGTGCACACGGTATACATTAATAGTGCACATTGTTTTATTGTACGTGCACATTAGAATCACTTAATTTTTTGTCATTGGATTTTTTTGTGCAAAATTTTTTCCCAATTCTTCAGCTTGGCCACTATTTCTTGCTATGTTTTGATTTCAAGCGTTATCGTTATGAGATTATCAATAACGACTCAGATCCCACGTATATGGCGTGGAAATATGGGGATTCATTGGAGGATATGGTTAGTAGTGAGACATTTCTTGCGTTTGTTGTTTTTGTTTCGTTTCGCCCTTCTGGATATTTGTGTTCTGCTTATTTTTTCTTTCCTTTAATGTCCTCTTTATTTTTTGTGTGCAGAAGGATATTCTCTCCAAGTTCTATAGAGTTATTGATCCTGGGAGGTCGGGTCTTGCTGCTGGTTTGGATACTAAGCGGTTGTAGATGTCATGGCAGGATTCGAAGAATAAGATTGATTGTGGAGTTTATCTTATGCGTCACATGGAATCTTATGTAAGCCAGTGGGTATCCTAGTGCGATTGTGGACTAGCGAAGTCGGACACTAGGATGCTGCACAAACTAAGGCTGCAATACATGGAAAAACTAACAGTGTCGGAGTACAATGTGTACAAATTGCGGAACCTATCTCGGGCGTACCAGTCTATCTCTACTCTGCTTCCTACTATGTAATCATGAGGTTTCCACGTGTGTCTTTTGGATGGTCTTACACCGAGTTGTCTAGGCTAGTTAGTAACCATTTTTTTGGTCTGGATGTTTTTTGTTCTGAAGTTGTCGAATACTTTTGTTGGGTTTAATTTATTTTGACGCTATGTTCGGTGTATGACTGCTTCGTGTGACTAATGTGATTTTTATATCTTAGACATCTATTATTTATATTAAATTTTGTTCATTTGGGGCTGTCATTCAAGTTTATCGTATTCTGTAGATTTTGGTGATTTATGTTGGTTATACAGTTTGGGCATATGTGAACTGGCATATGGGAGTGTGTGCGGATGATTTATGTGGATTTAAGGACCAAATCTACGTGCAGGTGGTGTGCACGAATGAGTGTGGGTGTGTGCTTTCCCCATTGCCCGTGTGTGAGTATGAGTGTGGCTGTGTGCTTCCCCCATTTGCTTGTGTTGATGCGTTCCACCCGTGACATTCCACATGTCACTATATTAACCTCGTTATCTAACGCTTTACGAGTTGGTGTTGGGTAGTTGATGCGTTCACAGTGCTCTCCCTAATAAGAAGGACTATGTGCACCAGTACTAGATTAATGTGTGCACGGAATTCATACTGTGTCATACTCGAATATTGATGTGGAGTTAAATAAACCCTGTGCATTTAAATAAACCATATGCTATTCTAACAGGTTTGATAAAGCATAAAAATGTAATTGTTCGTTTTCAGGATTTTACAAGTTGGTTTTGGGCAGTTGACGTGTTCACAGTGCTTTCCCTAATCGCAAGGACTGTGTGCACCAGTACTGGTTTAATGTGCGCACGGTATTCATACTGTGTCATACTCAAATACTGATGTGCAGTTATATAAACCTTGTGCTTTTCAAAAAAAAAAAAAAATCCTGTGCATTTAAATAAACCATATGCTACTCTAATAAAAAGGTCGGCGTGCACATGTAATGGGTTAATGTGTGTATGGTATTCATACTGTGTCATATTGGAATATTGATGTGCATTTATATAAACCATGCGCTATTATATTAAAACAGGTTTGATAAAGCAAAAAAAAAAAAATGTAATTATTAACTAGTATTCTAATACTCTTAGTCTAATCTTCTTCTGATGCAATTTTGTCTAGGCAAGTGTGGCTGTTGTGACTTGGTAGGTTGCATATGTTGCAAGTCATTTCCTTTTTCTTCTGCTTCTTCATGTCGGTTTTCTCTTTATTACTTTTGAGCCTCTTCCCACTACCTTTGTTCTTTGCGACTCTGGTGGTTTTATCTGTGCTAATATCAAACCCGGCCACAGTAGCGTATGCTCGGTAGAAATCAATCCCTTTCTCTACTATTTTGAATCGTTGCCCAACATATGGTGTCTTGTCTTCTTGGGTAGTAGGTATCCAGTATTTCGCCCTGTCTATGCCAATGTCCATTACATATTCTTCTACACCGCTTCCATGTTGCTCTTCGCCTGTTGACCATATAAATAGTATTAAAATGGTGTTGCATCCTTCATGGATTTACAAATTACATGCATGCACACACAGTTCTCATTATGTTCAGACACGTTTCATGTGTTCACAATACCTAATTGATGTATGCACCCAGTTTTGAACAAATCACATTCATTAACTCTTTCTGTGAATCACCCAAAATTAGGGTTTCTAACTACTCACATACATTCACTCTTTGTTCACAAATACATTACTATCGAATTCACAGAATTAATTCCAAATCCAACATATGATGCACAGTTCTAATTACACGATTCCCCTAATTACAGCAGTTCATATAAATTTTATTAAAATGCATATGCATCCTTCATGGATTAACAAATCACGCATGCACACAAAGTTCTCATCCATGGATTAATTTGGATTCTATACCTGGTGTTGACGTCGCAGTATGCTCCAAAGTCGCATCCATGTCTTCTCCTCGCATTGTTGTGTCGGAATGCCATCCGTGAAGGGGGTTTGCCGTCTGGGATGGATTGCCAGTGGTGGGAAGGTCTGCATCAATTCATACGTTGTTCAATCCTACCGTGCTTACACTTCTTCAATTATGGTGTAATATCAATATTTAATAATATTTTGTAATTAGACTTCTTTTGCATTGCCTTAATTACCCTTTTTCCCATTAATTATGATTCTGATTGCGTTAAATCTAATCCATTCATCTACTCTAATCTTATGGCCCATATTTGTCCTTACGTTTGTATTTTAAGAGTGTTTGCATGTGAATGTAACCCTATATATATATATATATATATATATATATATATATATATATATATATGAAAAAAAGAAGAAAAGCAGAAACTATATATACACACATACAAAACAAAAGCAAAAACAAAAAAAAAAACAAAAAAAAAAAAAAAAAAAAAACATATTATCAGACACAACCCTATAGATAAACCTATCTATTTAGTTTTCAACACCCCCCCCCCCCCCCCCCTCAAGCTCGAACATCTAGAAGTTCAAAGCTTGGATTAAACATACACTCTACATTACAAATGAAGATTAAAAGCAGCTAGAGAATAACAGTGCTAGATGGCTTCGGAGGGACAATGTTATACACAATCCTTGGGAATGAAGGCACCAGGGAAGATTAACACGAACACCCTCACAGCAACATAAGCACTCCCTTGAGAAGCCGACGTCCGCGGCAGCTTACTCTAGATGGCTCACATTCCGGACTCTTCTCAGCACCAAGTAGCCCTTTTCCCCTTTGGATGGCTTCACTCCAAACCTTATCAAGTACCAGGTAGCCCTTTTCTAGGTCGCCCCCTCCGCTAGACCGGCACCGGATGAGTGAACGGCTTCACTCTAGATAGCTTTCACTCCGGACTCTTCTCGGTTTCCTTTGAACCTTATCAAGCAGCGGGTTGCCCTCTTCCAGGTAGCCCTTTCCCACCACAATCCAGCCTCTCAACAAGAGCACCAAAGTAATGACAAATACACCCAAAGAGTGAAGTATGAATACCGAGAGCACCACATATGACTGTTGTTTATACCCCTTATAGGATAAGTGAATAACAAAAGAGACTTTCAGAAATAAACAAAAGGTACCAAACTTGAAAACCCTAGGGAATAAATATGGTATACCGAATACAATTATACCAAAAAACCCCAGAAAGAAGTTGGCAACAAACCCAAAAAGCCTTAAAAATTCACCAACATGTCCAAAGAAGGGCAAAACAACAATCTGTAAAATTTTCACCAGAAAAATACATCATATGCACAGAAGGAATGGAGGAGAGCCGACGAGCAGAACTGGAGAGTTTCGTCGGAAAAAGCCGTCGGAGATAGCCTCACGCGCCGGCGTGTGGAGGCGCGTGACGGAGGAGATGGCGATGCCGCTTGCTGGGTTAGCCTCGCCGGAGATAGTCGAAGGGATGGGTGACACCAATTTGACCAAAGAACTCACCAAAAGCAAGTAATTTGAAAAATTAGTGTTTGCGTGAACAGTAACTTTACTGTTCATGCGATGAAAAACAATTTTGATGTTTTGGAATGCCCTAGGAAAGTAGGGTTTGGTACCCTAGTAATAATGAAAAGCTGACAAATGATTTATAAACGTATTTTTGAAATAACAAAAAATAGTTATTGCAAATGAGTTAAGAATAACTAATACCAATGGAGCATTGAGAATAAGTAATACCAATGGGGCATTAGGAATAACTATTCTAATGAAAAAAAAAAAAACAAAAAACAAAAAAAAAAAAACAAAACATAAAAAGAATAACAAAAAAAAAAACAAAACAAAAACAAAAAACAAAAACAAAAACAAAACAAGCAAAAAAAAACAAAAAATAAACAAAAAAATAGTCAATTCTATAAAATTATACGGAGTATTCTTTAATATAAAAATAGAACCAAACAACAAAATAAGTCTATTCTATGGAATGAATGATATATTCCATTCCTAATTGAATTCATGAACCAACATCACGTTTGACTTTTAATAATCTTATTTGGGAGAAGATATGAAAGCATATTAGTGGTCAGTGGATGACTAGGAATAAAATGGTTGTTAAGAATCAAATAAATCAATAGTACTATTTATGTCCAAAAAAAAAAATCTTCCTTCTAAAATAATTAATGTACACATACACATATACATATACATAGTCTATTTTATGTACTACTCCCTCCGTCCCGAATTGGTTGTCTCATTTGCTTTTTGCACGCTTTTTAATGAATTAAAGTAAATGCTATGTATTTTCCAATTATGCCTTTCATTTTTTCACTTTTGGAAATAAAAGCAAAAGTCATAAGGGTAATTTGGGAAAAAAGTAGAATGATGGTGATGTTCAATTTTGGAAAGAGGACAACATTTTGGGACAAACTAAAAAGGAAAGTAAGACATGCAAAATGGGACAGAGGGAGTATATATTAAGGATCAAATGAGAACTGTGGACTAATCTTGGAATTGATGTGTTCTTGATGGGTGATTTAGATTGTTTTGGTTATTTAATTTTTTATTATAATATATTTAGGTTGGGAGTGTTTAATAATTGTGTCGGATTCATATTATTATTATTTTTGGATTTTATGCATGATTTTAGGAGGAGTAATTTTGGCAGGATTCTTGATTATTGTTTTTTTTTTTCTTTTTTTTTTTTTTTTTTATGCGTAGCTATTTTCAGAAATGTGTGTATGTTATTGTGTATTTGTAAACAACACATTTAATTTTGTGCTTCACAATATGGCCATGTGCATTGTTTTGTCGTCCATGTGTGCATCCTTTTGTTGAGTATCAGTGCATTTTTTGTCGTCCATGTGTGCATTCTTTCTCGTGGCCATTTACAGATCGGTGTGTGCATTTCTATGTCCGCTACTGATGCAAGTCGTTCTATATTTTTCTAAGTGCACATTTGTGCATTCGTATGTTTTATACTCGTGCACGTGCACGTGCACCTATATGCATATTTAAATGATATTATTATGGGCAAATGCTTAGGTTACTATTATTGGTTACAATATATTTGGGAAGAATATAATCACAGATCATACAATGCACACCAAATTACCTTAAAGCCTCTCCTTCCTTAATTCAATTGCCATATCACCGCATTAATTATGCTTAATTTCTCTAATCTCAGAAAATAATTCAAGATCTCATTTAATCAAAGGTAGAGATTAGTCCACAGTTCTCATGGGAGGTAGTGTATGCTTAATTTCTCTAACCTCAGAAAATAATTCAAGATCTCATTTAATCAAAGGTAGAGATTAGTCCACAGTTCTCATGGGAGGTAGTGTTCTCACCTGAACCTAACCATATATATATATATATATATATATATATATATATATATATATATATATATATATATATATATATATATATAAGATCATATGACATATGAGAACACCTGCTTAGGTGAGAACGTGAAAACAAGTCGTGTGCATCCATCTAATATTTTTTAATGGACTAGATTAGATTAAGTGTGTGCGAACGCGCATTAAATGTGTGCAAACGCGATGTGTTTGCACACATTTAATGCGCGTTCGCACACACTTAATCTAATCTATACCATTAAAAAATATTAGATGGATGCACATAATGTGTTCTCATGTTCCCACCTAAGCACATGTTCTCACTGGAACCCTACCGTATGTATGTATATATATATATATATATATATATATATATATATATATATATATATATATATATATGGGGGTGTTTGGCTAACGACTGATAGCTGATTGGTTTAGCTAGTAGTTGATGGCTGATTGCGTTAGCTGGTTTGACCAACTCGTTGTATTAGCTGGTTATAAAAAAATTGTTTGGTAAATTAGCTGTTTACTAGTAGCTGATTGAATGTAAAATGACGTTTAAGGGTATGAGTATATTGGATTATTTTAACCTTTAAATATAACAAGATGGTAAACTCTTATTAATAAATAATTATAAAATTTGGGTATCATACTTTTTTTAAGGACATAAGTTAATTATTTTTGTTTATTTAACTCTTAATAAATTATATTTTAAAACATTTTTTATTAATTATTTTCAATTTTAATAGTTTAAAAAGAATTACTATAAAATTAATAATACTACTACTTATTAATATTATTATTATTAAATTGCAAACCAACCACCCGTTTATTATTATTATTATTATTATTATTATTATTATTATTATAAAATGACAAACCCACCACCCATTTAAAAGCAAATCGCATTGATTCCCAAAGATAAAATAGTCAATATACAATTAATTCCAACCAGCTTATCCAAAAAGCTACATCCATTAACTTTTCAATTTTTGGCTTATTAGCCCAATCAGCCATTTACCAAACACTTCAAAACAACTTATTATTAAGTCAAACAACCAAACTTGATCAAATCAGCTAAAATTTGATTTATCAGCCAATAACCAAACACCCTATATATATATATATATATATATATATATATATATATAATTAGGTTCTTGTGCGGTTAGGATGCCCAGGTGCGGTTGTGCGATTTAATCTGGGCTATTCATCTCGCTTAAATCAACGTACAGGATTACCAAAATTTAAAAAAAAATCTACGGTGGTAATTTTGTAATTTTTGCATCTAGGTCAAAATTAAGGTGAGCGGTTCTGTAATTAATGTACGTGAGTTTTGTATATAAGATGCGTGAGTCTTGTGCGTAAGGTGCATAAGTTTTGTGCTTAATGTGCGTGGGGTTATACTTAATGTGAGTAGTTGTTTAAACTTGAAGTGTGGACTTTTGTGCTCAGATTTGTTCTTAATGTGAGTTGAGTATGTGCTTAATGTGCGTAGGGTTTGTACTTAATGTGTGTGAGGTTAGTGATTAATGTCAGTAGTTGTTGAAACTTAAGGAAACTTAAGGTCTGTGAGTTAATATTTAATGTGTGTGAGGTTGTGCCTAATGTGCGTGGGTTTTGTACTTAATGTGCGTGAGGTTGTGCTTAATATATATATATATATATATATATATATATATATATATATATATATATATATATATATATATATATATATATATATAAAAGATAATTTTAACCTATTAATATTAATATCAAATAAAATAATAAATATACGGAGTATTAATAAATTGATTGCATTGCATAGTGGTTGGAATTTGTATTTGTTTTACAAATGACGTGAGTCCAATTCTTTGTTAGAACTTAGAAGAACAAATAACCTCACTTCTCTCATATCCAAAAACATAATGTCCATATCAACCCAAATTAACCTCTGCATCCTCACAATCCTCATCTTCAGTTTCCCCTTATATGGAGAATCCCAAACCAGTAGTATCAATCCAGAAAGATCAATTCTTCTTGATTTAAGGAAGCACTTCTCAAATCCACCAAACATCTCCCACTGGACTTCATCATCAGATCATTGTACCTGGCCGGAAATTACCTGCCGAGATGGAGTAGTCACCGGAATTCAACTTGGTTGGCTTCTAATCAATGATACAATCCCACCCTTCATTTGTCACCTTAAAAATCTAACTTTTCTTGATCTCAACCACAACTATATCCCGGGATCATTTCCTACAGTTCTGTACAATTGTTCCAAACTTGAATACTTGGACCTTTCTTTTAACAACTTCAGTGGCATCATCCCCGGTGATATTAGCCGGCTTTCGCCCCATCTTGAGGTGTTTAATCTTTCTTCTAACTGGTTCGTGGGCGGCATTCCAGCTGGAATTTCAGGCCTGAAAGGGCTAAAAGAACTTCAGCTAGCTGGAGTGGTTTTAAATGGCTCTTTCCCTTCAGAGATTGGCAACCTCCTGAATCTTGAAGTTCTTGTTCTGAGCCAGAATAGTTTCTCACCACAGGAAATCCCACCAAGTTTTACCCAGTTGAAGAAACTGAGAAACTTGTGGATAAATCAGGCAAATTTGGTTGGAGAAATCCCGGAAAATATCAGTAACATGACAGCCCTTGAATTCTTAGACTTATCAGTGAATAACATAAGTGGAAGCATCCCAGTAGGTCTTGCTAGGTTACCGGCGTTGAGGGATGTTTGGCTATACACAAACAATCTTTCAGGTGAAATCCCAATGGTCTTTGGCCAATTTTCAAAGCTTAATACATTTGATGTATCCACAAACCATCTTACAGGATCACTACCAGAGGGTTTCTGTGCTAACAAGATATTGTCTAGTTTGATTGTCTTTAACAACAATCTCACAGGCCAGCTGCCAAAATCACTGGAGAATTGCAACACTTTAATTAGTGTCAGTGTCAGAATCAACAATCTTTCTGGAATAATTCCTGAAGGTTTATGGACAGCAAGGAATTTGAACAGGTTGTTGATGAACAATAACCAGTTCACTGGTCAGCTTCCACAGAAGATTGCATCAAATTTAACTCTGGTTGATATCAGCAACAACAGGTTTTCAGGTGAAATTCCAACTGGGATTTCTTCTTGGAGCAATCTTGGGGTCTTCATGGCAAGCAATAATCTTTTTACTGGTAACATCCCTCAACAACTCACAGCTCTTCAATTTTTATCAACTCTTTTGCTAGATGGGAATCGCCTTTCTGGAAATTTTCTATCAAATATTACCTCTTGGAAGTCATTGGACACATTGAATTGCAGCAGAAATCAGCTTTCTGGCAATATCCTTCGAGAACTTGGCCTTTTACCAAACCTTGTTCGGTTAGACCTGTCTGAAAATCAATTCTCTGGAGAAATCCCATCTGAAATAGGACGTTTAAGGCTATCAGCACTCAATCTGTCCTCTAATCGCCTTTCGGGCAAAATACCAAATGAACTAGAAGTTGCAGCTTTTAACATGAGCTTCTTGAATAATCCCAGTCTTTGTGCTGATACCCCCTCGTTACACCTCAGGGATTGTAAGTCAAACGACAAAAGTTCGGGCGAAGTTTCAGTCAAAGTTATTGTTATTATTCTTGGAACTATAGGAGCATTATTACTTCTAGTGGCCATTCTATATATATGGTATTCATTCAGAAGTAACAGAAAAAGGAAGAAAAGTATGGTTCCAAATTGGCAGTTCAAAGCATTCCACACCTTAAGCTTCACAGAATCAAACATTTTACCAAATTTAGCAGAAGACAATGTGGTTGGTATTGGGGGATCAGGAAAAGTGTATGTGGTGCCATTAAGTCAGTCCTCTCATGAAAAAGTTGCGGTGAAGAGGATTTGGAACAACCAAAAGTCGGACGAGAAGCTTGAGAAGGAATTTATAGCAGAAGTTGAGACACTGGGCACGATTCGCCACACCAACATAGTGAAGCTCCTTTGCTGCATCTCAAGTGAAGAATCAAAGCTGCTTGTATACGAATACATGGAAAATCACAGCCTGGATCTATGGCTTCACCCGAAGAGAAAATCAGCTGGCAATTCGGGTTCATTTCAGAGACAATTAGTCCTTGATTGGCCTAAAAGGATTCGTGTCGCGATTGGAACTGCTAAGGGGCTCTACTATATGCATCACTACTGCTCGCCACCCATTGTTCATAGAGATGTGAAATCCAGCAATATACTTTTAGATTCTGAGTTCAATGCCAAAATTGCAGATTTTGGTCTAGCCAGAATGTTGAACAAGCATGGACAGCCCAACACAGTTTCAGCAGTTGCAGGTTCTTTTGGCTATATAGCTCCTGGTAAGTCACAATATGTTAATTATTTACTTATTATCAAACAAACTGACTCATTTTACTTAAATAGATTACCATAACCAAGTATTTAATTCTCATTACCATTCCAATTCCAATGTTGGTACCAAACACACCCTTGTAAAGATTTTCATTTCCTAAAATTTTCAGAGTATGCACATACAAGGAAAGTAAACGAGAAGACTGATGTGTACAGCTTCGGAGTGATCCTTTTGGAACTGGCAACAGGAAGGGGACCAACTGATGGAGATGACGACAAGAGCTTGGCGGATTGGGCACGATACCACTTCCAAGAAGGAAATCCCATTGAGGATGCTCTAGATGAGAAAATCAAGGAGCCAAAGTACTTGGATGAGATGCATAGTGTATTCAGACTAGGGGTCTTCTGTGTTGCTACAAAACCTTCAGAAAGACCCACCATGAGAGAGGTGGTGCACATCCTGGTGCATTACAACAATAAATTGTTGCCTGATAGGAACAAGATAAGCCGAAGCAAGAGCGAGGCTTCATCACTGCTCAAAGCATTCAAAGGTGGAGATCATGGTTTAATGCCATTTCATGAAGTTTGAATAAAGATGGAACAAATGATAGCAGCAGGGCAACTCCAACCACGTTAGTCAATTGGCTTAGTAACCATAAGTTCTTTCAAGTTTGGCTCTAAATGGAAGCTAACAATTGACCTTGAGCAGGTCAACTAGGACCAAATTTAGTTAGTTTACTTTGTCGGATCGGCTAGAGTCACAAATAGTATAGTTACTTCTTTATGGTCTTTTGTTAGCTATAGTCATAAAGAGTATAGTTTACCTTCAAATAATCCTTTGTAGGCTAGAGTCTTAAGAAATGCACGTCAGTAGCGACTATCGGATTTTTAGTAAATCAAAATAAGGGCATCCTCAATAGTGGTAGGATTTTGAGGAGATTTTACAGGTGTGACTAAGAAAGAGAAATGGGTGAAAAGGAAAAAAGAAAATTAAAAAAAAAACAAAAAATAAAAAACAAAATCGAACGCCGTCGTTGAACACCACAGCCCCGCACGTCTCTGCCAATCGATAGCCGTCGACGAACGTCACAGCCGCACGTCTCCGCCAAGCATCGCCGGACTCACCTCGCCGCCACAGCCCGCTGTACATCGACGGCTCGCCGCTGCTGCTTGCTGGACGTCGACGGGCGCTCGCCGGTGAGTTTTATTTTTTATTTTTAATTGTTTTTTTATATATATTTTGAATTATATTTTATATATTTTGAATTTTATAAATTATTATTGAGTATATTTCGAAAATTTATGAATAGTTGTGTATATATTTTTTTAATTTTATGAGTTATTGGGTAAATTATGTATTGTTGTGTGTATATTTGGAATTTTATGAAATATTGTTTATATATTTTCAACTTTTAGCAATTGTTATCTATAAATGTTTAATTTTAGAATTATTGTGTATGTTATGAATAATTGTGTATCTATTTTGATATTTTGAATTGTATAAATTATTGTGTGGATATTTGAAAATTTAAGAATTGTTTTGTATATATATGTTGAATTTTAAGAATTATTGTAGTTGTTGCAGTAGTTATTATTATAGAAATTTGTTAAAATAGTGTCAACAAATGTTTAATTAGGGTTATTATTATTTTAGATTGGCTTGTGATGGATAAAAGTTGGATGATAGCTAATCGACTTAGTACGGAATACGAAGATGGAGTTAGAAAATTTTTAGACTTTGTAAAGAGTAACCTTCCGAATAGTAATAACATGTGGTTGTGTCCTTGTAAGAAATGTTGTAATCAAAAAAGGTTATGTGAAGATGACATATATGATGATCTAATCGTTAATGGGATTAATCCATATTATACACAATGGATTTGGCACGGTGAAAGCAATGTGGCTACGACATCTAACATGTATGTTGACAATGAAGATGATGGGTCTGAAGATCGGTTGGATGAAATGTTTCGCGATGTTGGAGAAGAGTTTACCAATCGGTCAAATGAGTTGGATGAATTATTGAAGGATTCAAAACAACCTTTATGGCCGCGATGTAGTAAATATACCCGATTATCTGCTGTATTAAAATTATTCAACTTGAAAGCTGGGAATGGGTGGAGTGACAAGAGCTTTACTGCGTTACTTAACATCGTAAATGATATGTTTCCAGATGGTAATTAACTTCCCAAGAGTACGTATGATGCTAAAAAGATGTTGTGTCCCATGGGTATGGGATATGAAAAGATATATGCTTGCCATAACGATTGCATATTGTTTAGGAATGATTACAAAGACTTGCATGCATGTCAATATGTGGGGCATCTCGTTATAAAACAAGAGAGAATGTTGCTGGTAAAGTACATTTAAAAAGTCCATCAGCTAAGGTATCTCCCAATTCTTCCAAGATTTAAGCGCATGTTTGCAAATCCAAGCGATGCAAAAAACTTAACATGGCATGCAGATCAAAGAATTTCTGATGCAAGCTTCGACACCCAGCTGATTGTTCTCAATGGATAACATTTGATAATGCATTTCCTGAATTTGGCCATGAGTCGAGAAATCTTAGACTTGGACTTTGTACTGGTGGTATTAACCCCCACGGGAACCTAAGTAGCAAGCATAGTTCATCGCCAGTTATGTTGATAATTTATAATCTACCCCCTTGGTTGTGTATGAAACGCAAATACATATTATTATGCTTGATGATTTCTGGGCCAAAATAACCAGGTAATGATATAGATGTTTTTTTGGCACTTTTGATTGACGACTTGAAGCAATTATGGGATGAAGGTGTATTAGTGTTCGACGCATACCGAAAGGAGACTTTTAAGTTGCATGCAATGTTTTTTTGCACAATCAATGACTTTCCAGCTTATGGAAACCTGTCTGGATATAGTGTCAAAGGTCATAAGGCATGCCCCATATGTGAAGATAATACCTGTTATCATCAACTTGTTCATGGTAGAAAGACTATATACATGGGGCATCGGAGATTTCTTGATAAATTTCACCCTTATCGAAAATTAAAAAAAAAAAAACATCCAATGGGGTACAAGACTATACAGATGCTCCACAATCATTGACTGGGAATCAAGTTTATGAACGAGTTGAATGCATCAATGTTACTTTTGGTAAGATTCAAAAGCATAAATCTCAAAGAGGTAAGAGTCAAAATATAATGTTGTGATACCTACAAATGAGAAGAGTCCGTGGAAAAAGAAATCTATATTCTTTGATCTTCCATATTGGAAGACACTAGATGTGAGACATAGTATTGATGTGATGCATGTGGAGAAAAATGTATGTGATAGTCTTGTTGGAGCACTTTTAGACAAAAGGTAAGACTAAAGATGGACTCAATGCTAGATTGGATTTGGTTGAAATGTGTATACGACCTACATTAGCTCCAGTTGCGGGGATAATAAAACATATTTGCCTCCGGCTGCTCGTACTTTATCAAGAAAGGAGAAAATAAGTTTTTGTGAGTATTTACGTGGAGTAAACGTACCACAATGGTATTCATCAAATATCAGTAGACTTGTTAATATGCAAGATTTAAAGTTGGTGGGGTTGAAGTCTCATGATTGCCATGTCTTAATGCAACAACTATTGCCAGTGGCTGTTAGAGGCATATTGCCTAAAAAGTTGAGATATACCATCATAAGACTTTGTTTTTTTCAATGCAATATGTTGGAAAGTTATTGATCCAGGCAAATTAGATGAATTGCAAAATGGCATTATTGTTACACTGTGTCAGCTAGAGATGCACTTTCCACCTTCATTTTTTGATATCATGGTTCATTTGCTTGTGCATTTGGTGAGAGAGATCAAACATTGTGGTCCAGCTTATTTGAGGTGGATGTACCCATTTGAACGGTACATGAAAGTATTAAAAGGTTATGTTAGGAACCGATATAGGCCGAAAGCATCTATTGTGTAAAGCTGTGTTGCTGAGGAGGTTACTGAGTTTTGTACTGAATATCTAGCAGGGGTAGAGGCTATTGGTCTTTCTAAGTCTCGACATGAAGGAAGAATTGCTGGGAAGGGTACTCGAGGAGTCAAAGTGAATACTATGCCTCGTGAAGATGTTGAGCAGACACACTTGTACATCTTGCATAATACAAGTGAAGTCGAACCGTATTTAGATGAACACAAGGCCTTGATTAGGGAGCAAAATCCCAGAAGGACAGACATGTGGATTGTAGCCGAACATAATCGTACTTTTATTGGTTGGTTCAAAAATAAAGTTCTTGAAGAGAATAATGTTTCTGAAACCGTTTCATGGTTAGCACATGGTCCTAGTTTGGATGTCATATGTCATAATGGATATGACATTAATGGGTTTCCTTTTTATACAAAAGCTCAAGATGAAAAGAGCACTATGCAAAACAGTGGAGTTACTTTGGTTGCAAATTCAATGCATTTCAGTAGTTCGAAAGATAAAAATCCTGTGTTTGTAGAGTTGTCATATTATGGTGTGATTGAAGAAATATGGGAAGTTGATTATGTTTTGTTTAGGGTGCCGGTGTTTCGATGTAGATGGGTAGATAATAAACATGGTGTAAAAGTTGACGAGTTAGGAGTTACACTTGTAGATTTTAATCGGGAAGGGCACAAATATGAGCAGTTCATAATGGCATCTCAAGCAAAACAAGTCTTTTATATTAGTGAGCCTTGTGACAAAAAATGGTCAATTGTTCTTCATGGAAAGAGACAAATTACTGGAGATGAGAATGAAGATGTTAGTTTTGATATTGAGGAAATACCACCATTTTCTTCAATTTTATTGCCCGTTATTATCGATAATGAGATAGATGAAGTGCATGCATCACGAGATGATCATCATGAAGGGATATGGAAGAATTGATTATTATATGTAATGCTTTAATTAAGTATTTATTCTGTTTTTTAGTTTTCTTATTCTAATACTTCTATATATTTTAATAATTTTTCTTTCTAAATAGGTGTATGGATTCAGCAAATGATGACGGTACTACACAAGGTACTCATACTACTCAAAGTAGTAATACTATTTCTAAGACGAGGGGTGTCACTCGTATGCAAAAACTCATTCTGCAACGTTCTACTTTGGGCAAATACGAAATTGAGCTTGATGGATTGGAGGCTGTCTACGGGCCAGCTGGTAGTGCATTTAAAAATTATGTTGCATTAGTGGGACGAATCAATACTCCTATCACAATAGATGAATGGTCGAATGTCCCAAAAAATACTAAGGCTACTATTTGGAAAGAAATCCTGGTAAATTTTATTTTTTAAGATTTAGATTTATTCAAAAAAGTTAATATAATTTCAATTCTTACTAATAAATAATCTTGTTTTGTAGAACACTTATGATATTCCTGACACAATTGATATGAGGAGACATTGGATAACCTATGTGAGTGACCGGTGGAAAGATTTTAAAACGAAATTGGTGAGCAAGTATATATACGGTTCTTTTGCAGGTATGAACCCTTGTACAAAATACAACTTCCTTGAATAAGAGACATGGAATGAGTTTGATTAATATTTTGTATTTATGTAGGCAAAAAGAAAAAAATAGCAAGACATACAAGCTAAGAATATTCATCCACATCTTTTAGCTCGAGGAGGTTATAAAAGGTTAGAGAAGATGATGATGGAAGAGAAGTTGAAAGAAAAACAAGCATGTGCTGATGCAGATCCGTCGTATACAATGACTCCTCCAAGTCCTCCACGTAGAGCCGAAAAGTGGAAGAAAGCAAGAATTGACAAGCTAGGAAATTTTCGCACTGAATCAACTAGATTGGTGGCGGAAAAAATTGTAAGTAAATATGTTGTCATTTATTACAGTAATAGTAATTATTATTGAATAATTTTTATATATGTTAGGATGCTCTTGAGTTGCAAATTTCTCAAGAAAAATTTGTTGAGGATGGAAGAAAAGATTCATTGACTGTTGCATTGGGTACTGATGAGCATTCTAGACATGTTAGAGCCATGGGAAGAAGACATGGCATCAAAAGTGTATTTGGCCATGCAAAACGTCGCCAAAAAACCTCCTGAAGATGTTCAACGATTGATTGATGCATTTGTTGATGCATGTGTTGATGCTGCTATTGCACAAGCGTCAGAAAAACAAAATCAGAAAAATATTTCTCAGCAGGAGGAATTGAGTGAACGATTAACTCAGCATTTTGAGGCACGAATGGCTAAGATGATGCTGCAATTTAGTTCTCTGCAGACTCCTGCTCACCAATATGTACAATCAAAGCAGGGGAATGACGTATGTGTGGATGCTGAGCCACAATCTCGAAGTGAAAAAGCTAGTTCCCCGGACCCTTTTACTAATTTACCGGTTGTAAGTATTCGTTTATAGTTAATCTTATTATTATCTATCAACAACATTTTATATGATTCTTAATTAAAAATTAATGCTGTTAGGGGCACGATGTCAATTGTTCTTAGAAGATCCAATTGGCTGTCCAGTGGCATATGGGATAGCTTACAGTTGTGGACAGGTTCATGGGGTTGTACTGAATGTAAATCATGTGAAGGTGAGCGTAAATGAAGTTAGTGATCCAAGTGCACATGTATCAATCCCCACCAGTGAGGTTCAGCTTGTAGGTGATGCAATTCAACACTTTATTATTTGGCCAAAGAAGCTGGTAGAGTTATGTACTGAAGTTGATGCGGTATGTACACTGAAAATATTTCTATTTTAAAATAGTAAGTAAATTACTTTTTAAAATAATAATTCTTACTTGTATTATAATTCACAGTTAAAAGAAAAGACCAAATTGACTTTTCAATCGGGTGTGCAATCCGTACATCAAGAATTCACTGTAGCTGATCCAGATTCTTTGACTGTTGTATGCAAAAAGGCCTTTACAATAGCTAGCCGTCTTGAACACAATCTTGTTATCCATGTGGCTCGTGGTATTATGGGCAACATTGAGTATGACTTGCACCTTGACAATGTGGAGATAATGCGTTTTTTAAATATGGAGACCATCGATGTTTCTCTATTTCATCAATTGCACTATATAATATTCGTTGCTATAATTTATATCTGTATATTCATCAAAATATTCTTAAAGATTATAACAAATTTATTTCGTGCAACGTACGGCTAATAATAATAATAATAATAATAATAATAATAATAATAATAATAATAATAATAATAATAACAACAACAACAATAATAATAAAAACAATACTAATAACAATAATAACAATAACAACAACAACAACTACTACTACTACTACTACAATAATAATAATAATAATAATAATAATAATAATAATAATAATAATAATAATAATAATAATAACAATATGGTAAAATATTATTGTGCGCAAAGAAGAAAAGCCAAAAGACATATTATGGAATAAATTATAATTATAACAATAATAGTATTAGGGAATAAATTATAACAATAATAATATTTTGCACAATTTTTGAACCTTAGACCTCCAAGTTAAAATACAATAAACACACATTCCTACCATTTCTTCTTGGAGCCTTTTAAAGGTAATTGAAAGCTTTTAGTTTTTATTTCTAAACTAACTAGGTAAAAATGAAATATTGGGCTTCTAAAATTTGGGGCCCCTCTTAAATTTGGGGCCCTATGCGGTAACCCAGCCTGCACAGCCCAAAATTCGGGCCTGTCGAAAGGTTACGTTTCGATCCGTCTTAACAAAATAGTTGGAATAGTAACTCGAATGGTTACCCTTTGAATAGCCCGTGATGATGAAGAATTGAAGACTTGAAGACTGAAGACAAAGATTTGAAGAGTAGAAGACTACAAGACCGAAAGGTTACGTTGCAAAGGCCGAATAGTGTAAAACCTCCCTTTATACTTGATAGATACCCCTGGTCGGGCACCCAACCATGTACGCGGTAGGCAGTCGGGTGGAGGCACCTAAGACACATAGCGATGTGGAGAAGAAGGCCCCCTATTGGTCTAGCGATCACATGTTACTTGGGCGGCTCACCAGTCGGCTCGGTTGGACGACCAAACTAGGCAGTCGGTGTGTCCTCGACCGAGTGCATGCTCTAGAGGCAATTAAAAGCATATTCAGCAGAGGTTCTTTCCTTGCATGTCAAGTAACTTCCTTTTTTCACCTTAGGAAGGTACAATGGCAGTTATGGGCAAATTATGCTATGAAAACGTGCCCACCTTGCAATCTTTAAGCTAGTTGAGAATGATAAGGAAGAAAAGAAATGAGTAGGAGAAGGCTTATTGGAGGATGTTGAAATCTCTAAGCTAGTTGGAACCCTTGGTCTCTTGAAGGAGGAATGCAAGAGAAGAATGTTGAAGAACAACGAATATGGTAGTATTTATAGGTGGGGCTCAAAACCCGCCCTAGGGCTGATTTGTTCACATGGCTAGGATGGGCAATTTGGTCCTTTCGCGATTTAAAATCTCGGGTTATAAATTTTGGTCAAAAGTTAGGTCAAGTTCAAATGAAAATTATAACATAATAAATATGGAAATATGTTAGGTTAATTTTAAAATCATTTTTGGGTTAAAAACAATTCTATCATATTCACAGGTTCCTCTTAGATGGACTTTTGGGTCAAAGTTTTGACAAATAAATATATCGCTTAAATAGGGTTTTTAAAACCATAAATAAATATATAAATAGTTTGAATAAAATTATTTTGGAATAATGAGTTTAAAATATTTTATTCTAACACCCATTTGGAAAAATATCGAGGAATAAAAATCATTTTATTTTGAAATTTGATAAAATAGGAGTTTTGGAAGAAAAATATTTTGGGGTCTCACACCGACTGACCAGGTTTTTTCAAGCCTTTACATTGGAAAGGAGTGAGATTCCTTGGCTACTCAACTTATGCAGGTTACCTGGTAGTCAGTCACCCTTCGGACACTAGGCGATCGACTGATTTTTGCTAGTTTTCGTTAAATCTTTTCAGGTTTAGGCATATGAAGCAAGATAGTGAGGGGCTGCCACATGCTAAGAGTGGACGACTAACTTAGAATAGGCAAAACTAACTGGTCTGGACCATACCCACTTAATGGGGTGCATCTCACGAATATGCTTTCCACTTAATTAGTGTCTTGAATTTTGCAGGATATTGAAATGCTAGGTGGTCGGTCGGATGACTCACGTTCTACTTCTATTTTTTCCAAATACCAAATATTAGAGCTCATAAGGAAGGTACGCACCTCGTGTGTTTTCTTTTAACTTATCTAGTTTTCGAGTTTTGTAGGATAATAAAAGTTCTCAATGGTCGGCTTACAACCTTAGCGGTCGGCTTTGGGTCTTAGTGAGGTAATCGGATTTCATATGGAGGTGGTCGGAATTATCGTCCTAGCTGAATATTGCGCTTATGATTGTACTCTTTTTCGCTTAGCTAAGCTTTTTCCCCTGAATTTTTCTTAGTCTAAGGTTTTTAACGAGGCAACCAGTGTTATCTGTGGCCCCTATACTCAGCCCTGACTTATGGGGCTCACCATGGACCCTCAGTTTAACAGCCGCGTCCAAAAGGACTGCCAACCGAACGGTGATGCTCATCCAGACGATGCATTTTCAAGAAGTAATTGGTCAGAAGAAGACTTGGCTTCTAGAAGCACAGAGCCGATCAAAAAATATTTTTGAGATACTTTTTGAGACATCAACTTCGCTAAGTCTCAAGAAAGTGGGGGGCTGGATGATGGATGTTATATTAGGCTGACTGGACGGACCAGTCAACCAAACTAGCCTGGGCCACATGGACCGGCACCGAGAAGGAATGAGCAGCTTGGGCCTATTCACAGTTTAATAGGATTAGGCTCATTATTCACAATGTAATAAGGATTGGACTCATTATTTCTAATGTAGTAGGATTAAGGCTTATTATTCCCAATGTAACAATGACTCCCAATATGAGGTAGTGTATGATTTCTATTCCCTATGGGATGGGACTCCTAACCCAAAATATGTATAAATAGACCTCATATATGGAGAGAAGTGGGAGCAATTCTGAGCAATACATCATATTTATTCTTTCCATATATTTTCTCAATATTTTTCCCATATATTCATTATTCTAGCGGTAGTATTGGCCAACCGTTGACTGCCCCAAAAGTCATAAAACCAACACCAATCGTTATACTGTGGACCCTGGTCGATATTGCAAAATGGACCACTAATATACAAGTTTATTTGTAGTACAATAAGGTTAAATTCTAATGCACTACAAGTTTATTTTTAAAATGTTCATTTTTAATATATTGTATATTTATTTTTAGTATATTATCAAAAAATGAACCTTCACTAGTATATTAAAAATAAAAATTATCAATGATTCATATCATCAGGTGAACCATAATCCACCATATAAATTGCGGTCATTTAGCATGCCAATTCCCAGTTGTTATATTATAGACCGCGGTGCATAATCGATTATGCACCGCGGCCCATATACGGCGCCGTTTCTTTAAGTAAAGAAACGGCCCGCCGTTAGAGTTAACGGAGTCCGTTTGTTTGGTATATTAAACACCAACTGACACAACAGTATATCCAAACCGACACTGCAGTTATATCAAAATGATACTGTAGTTATAGTGAAATGAAACTGCAGTGTATATAAACTGAAACTGAATAACATTTCACATATTTGAGTGTATATTGTACAATGAAGCTGTAATTATATCAAAATGATCATGTAGTTGTGTTTTAATAAAACTATAGTGTATATAAAATAAAATTAAATAGCATTTTCACATATTTGAGTCTATAAATATCGAACGAAACTATAGTTATATCGAAATGAAACTGTAGTTGTGTTCAACTGAAACTGCAGTGTATACAAAATGACACTGAATAACAGAGTTACTTTTTACAAAAGGGTGCGAAACGGCGGAAATAAATACTGTTAATTTTCATTTAAAAAAAAGACGCGCGGTGCATAATCGATTATGCACCGCGGTGCATAATATAATTTGCGGCCAATTCCTCTACCAGAGCCCTAACTCTTAATTTGGGGGTTTCAATAGAACAGAATTAGCAACCCAAAAACGTTTCCTTTCAATTATTTAATGAAACTTATTTGGCCTTTATCCTTAAACCCAGCAGTTCTTGGACCCAGATATTAGCCCAGTGAAGTCCTTTTGGGCCTCATGATGGAATCCAAATTATCTTGGGCCATTCCTCAGTCTGATAATGTGGGCAAATTATATTATGCACCGCGGTGCATAATCGATTATGCACCGCGCGTCTTTTTTTTTAAATGAAAATTAACAGTGTTTATTTCCGCCGTTTCGCACCCTTTTGCAAAAAGTAACTCTGTTATTCAGTGTCATTTTGTATACACTGCAGTTTCAGTTGAACAGAATTACAGTTTCATTTCGATATAACTATAGTTTCATTCGATATTTATAGACTCAAATATGTGAAAATGTTATTTAATTTTATTTTATATACACTATAGTTTCATTAAAATACAACTACATGATCATTTTGATATAATTACAGCTTCATTGTACAATATACACTCAAATATGTGAAATGTTATTCAGTTTCAGTTTATATACACTGCAGTTTCATTTCACTATAACTACAGTATCATTTTGATATAACTGCAGTGTCGGTTTGAATATACTGTAGTATCAGTTGATGTTTAATATACCAAACAAACGGACTCCGTTAACTCTAACGGCGGGCCGTTTCTTTACTTAAAGAAACGGCGTCGTTTTTGACCGCGGTGCACATGCACCGCGGTCTATAATATAACGACTGGATAATGTGAGCGAAGTATGATCATTCAAACTTTTTTTTTTTTTTTTAATTTTAAATGCAATATGAACCATGGTTGATCGTATAACAATTTTCAAATTTTTGATTGGGTTTAAGAGTGCAAATTAGTTGTTAAATGCTTTGATACCCAAGACCATTTATTATTAGGTAAAAACTTGTATGAGACTGTCTCATCGTGAGTCGGGTTAGATCGGGTCAAGATGAAAATGTAATACTTATGGGGTGTTTGGTTGACATGAATTGCAATTCAATGAAATGATAAACTACATTGTTTGGTTGGAGGGAATTGTAATTCCATGGAATTGCAATTCCCTCAATTCAATGAATTTATCCATACAATGAAAAGGGAAAAGAAAGGAAATGACATATTTGTCCTTGAATTCATCCATAAAATACATCCATACACAAGGGTATTTTAGTCTTTATATCACTTCTCCCATTTTCATTATTCATCCCTACCAAACAATGTAATTCTAATTCCTACTTTATTTCCACATTTTCTTTTCCCAACAAATTACAATTCATTTCCCCCTTAATTCCTTCCTTCCAACCAAACACCCTGTTATATGCACAACCGTCATACTTATATGCTCAAATGTAATACTAATAAAGAATAAAATTTTTGTTACTTATAAGGATAAATGTAATATTTTAAATGAAAATGTAATATTTTAAGTGAAAATGTAATACTTTTACATTTCGATTTAAAAGTATTACATTTTTTATTTTTCATCAAAAGTATTATATTTTCTCTTATAAGGGACACTTGCCAACATTACTTATTATGGAAAATGTAATACTTTTTATGGAAATTAAAGTATAATACTTTTACATCAAAATGCAAAAGTATTACATTTTTCTTCAAAAGTATTACATTTTCCTTTATAAGTAACAAAATAATTACTCCTTGTTAGTATTATATTTGAGCATATAAGTATGACATATGCATGTTGATTCGACTCGACTCGACCCGTCTCACAAATAAGGATCTGTGAGACGATCTCACACAAGTGCGACCCTTATTATTAATATTATTTTACTCAAAGGGAGGAGATGTTCAAAATGGTGAATTATGTCCACATTGCAACGTGAACAATGAATAAATATTTATTTTTAATATAATAGAGTTTCATTATTTGTGTACTGAAGATACATTATTTGATAATATATCAAATAATGAACCTTTAAAAAATGTACATTCAATTTATCAAAAATAAATCTTCACTATATTAAAAATATATCTTAAATCAATAGTAGTTCACTTAATTACCAGATAGATCATCATCCATGATATAATGTTCTGCAAAAATTAATTAGATAGAGATCCATCTAATCCAAGAAGCACCCTGAAAATCTTCCAATGAGAACCTCCGAAGAAACCTCGGTGGAATTGAAATTCCCAACACTTGAATGCATGGTTGTGTGTGATACCCAACGTTAACCCAGCAATATGATTTGTTGTTTTAATGTATGTACCACCCAGACAACACATCACCACCTTACACTCTTCCAAAATATTCCAAAGTTATCCACTAGGCAGTAATTAAGCCTCTTGCCACTAGGCCTTTTATTATTTGACTTGTACGTCTTGCATACATTTACATTATTTCCATGACAATAAAATTTTCCACAATTTCAAATAATTAAATAAAAATAAGGGTCCTGATTAGTTGTTGAATTTGGACACTCTTTTCTATTTTTATTGTTTAAGTATAAATATAAAATAAAAATATAATATTTATTAAAAGAAATTATAAAAATATAATACATAAAATATACCTGGATCATGTTTTTGTCATTTTAATATGATACGTTAGTTGATATTACACATAAGTATTAATATCTTGACAAAAATGATAAACAATCATCTTTTATCTCCCACTGCACTAACTTAATTTAGCCTCAATTATTGACTTGAATGTGTTGAAAACAATCAACTGTATCGTTAATACTCTAAGAGCAACTCCATTAGAAAGAAAGAAAAAGAAAAGTTTAGCATGAATAATATAATTAATTTGTGCCCGTTGTGTCGAGTGACTACCGTAATTTTTTTGTACCCAGGGGATGTGGGGGGAGTTGAGAAAGAGGTATCCTTATAGTCATGCCAAACTTATTCACAGAGGGGTATGGTGCAAGGATTGGGGTGAGAATGCCGTGTGGGCCCATTGCCGTCCCTAAAGAAACTCTTCTTGAATATTTATGTGTGTGACATAAATAAATTTAACATATATTTTTATAATTACAGAATTTTGAAAAGTTCAATAAAAAGAATTTTGGCATCATGGTTGATTTATTTTGTCAAAATATATAATTTGTAGGTATCAAAGAGGCTACAAAAGCGTCACAAACATTAATGCATGCTCGAGTTATGATAAGTATATATATTCTCTTATCAAGATTAAGTACAAGTTGTCTAATAATTTTTTATAAACATATGAACACAAAGCACAAGGGCCTGTATGTTTTCTAAGAAAAGCACCATATTTTCTTTCATCATCCACAGCCACAGTGGGTCCCACTCTGTCTTCCATAGAGGGAGTAGAGGCGATTGGTGGAGGAGAAGCCTAGAGAAACCCTAAAACATGCTAGAATAGTAAAGAGTCATTAATGGAGGAGTTTGAGGTTTCTCTTTGGGGAAACATGTCATGCCATGTTGAGGAAAATATAATAATAAAAAGAAGGGTAAGTTGTTCAAATGATGGAAGACCAAACCTCGATCATGCAAGGTTGCTGCAGGGACAACATTATATATGATGGTTTTTCTTTCCATCAACTTTTGACTCCTAGAGCCATATGTTTTGGAATATTTGATCTTTATTGCTAGTCTCCCATGTAGATGGACAGTCATACCATGTAGATGCAGGACCATTATTTAAAAAAAAAAAAAAAAAAAAAAAAAAAAAAAAAAAAAAAAACACAATGGCCCCTGTTTGGTGAATGATTGTTGGTTGCAAATAGGTGTTAGCTGATTGAGTTAACTAGATGGTATAACTAATTGATAACATTAGTTGATTGTAGAAAAGTGTTTGGTAAATTAACTGTTTCCTGATAGCTATTTGGCATAATTTCTTTTATCAAAAGGTTAATTGAAAAAGTTGTTTTGACACTACTGGAAATTCTGAAATTTGCGACCACCTGAAAGTGATCTTAAATCAAGTTGAAAGTCTTGTTCCGACCACTTTTGGTATTCGGAAAAACCTTTGTTGCTATTTCCGACCACTTTTTGGACTTTTTGGTATTAACTTAATTTAAGATCATTTTTAGGTGGTCGGAAATTTCAAAATTTCCAGTAGTGTGAGCGGTTTTTTGAATTTTAGCATTTTGAAGTTACAAAAAGCTAATTAACCAAACAGTTATATTGATTGTTTAACCAAGTCAAACAATTAATAGTGGTCAAATAAGCCAAAATTGGTTTATAGGCTAATTATTTTATTAAACAGGGCCAATATATTCTAGTATTTGAAATGGTAGAATGAAACTAAAAGCTCTGTTAAGTTCCCATTCTGGCTTTGAGTTAGATGCCCATTCTTATCAATTCCATGTCTATTTTCGTTTAATTATATTCCCAATTTCATTAATTGTAAGTTGAGTAAACAAAATGGTATATATGAAGAAGATAGTCCCTTCAAATTCACTGAACAAACACCAATTACAATGGCATGCTAGCTAGCCTTACTACTATAGGCATACTTAAAGCTACTATAAAATGAAATTCACAACGTTGTTAGCCTTTACACATCAATTTATGGATTTTTGGACAAACAAAACGATAGGAGAGACATGATTCTTTTAGATTCACTGAGTATGATAATAATAACACAGTGTTGCAAGTAGAGACACATTCAAAAGTTACTATCATATACAATTCAAAGTACGTATTTATTACAGTTTACGTTAAAGATTGGTTTTATTATTTAACACACAAAACTATAAGAGAGAATCGGTTTCTTTAGATTCACTAAGTAGGGTAATAATGATGTGGTGTTACAAGTAAGGATGCATTCAAAATTTACTATCATATTCAATTTAGGGCTTTATTAATTATGATTTACATTAAAGGATTGATTTTATTTGACAAACAAAACAATAAGAGAGAAGTGATTTCGTCATACTCACTAAATAGTGTAATAATGATATAGCGTTGCAAATAGTGACACATTCAAAAGTTACTATTATATTCAATTCAGAGCTTTAATTTATTACAATTTACATGCCATAAAATATTGGTTTTTTAATATATATATATATATATATATATATATATATATATATATATATATATATATTTTTTTTTTTTTTTTTGATTCACTAAATATGCTAATAATGACATGGTGTTGCAAGTAGGGACACATTCAAAAGTTACTATCATATACAATTCAGAGCTTTAATAATTAAGATTTACATTACGTGATCAAAGTCGGGTAATGATAACACAGTGTTACAAATAATAGAAACACATTCAAAAGTTGTCATCATATACAATTCAGAGCTTTATTACGATTTCCATTAAGAGATTGATTTTATTTGACAAACAAAGCAATAAGATAGTAGTGGTTCCTTTAGATATTCACTAAGTAGGGTAATAATGACATGGTGTTGTAAATATATACTCATTCAGAAGTTATTAACTTATACAATTCAAAATTTTATTAGAGTTTATTTGCATAAAAAAAGCTAGGGGAAGGATTGAAGCATATATATGACAGCTACCTAGGATATATAGCTTGTGATTTTCAGTCCAAAAAAAGCATGTACACACATATGGCACTAAATAACATTGCTAGCTAGCAAGCTACAATTTTAATTTGTAAGTTAGTATTGGTGGAAACATGTCATGCCAAGTTGAGGAATAAAGAAAACCCTAATAACTTGAGCAAATTAAACCTTGAGCAGTAGGAGATAAGAAGGGATATATATGATCAGTATATATATATTAAAAGTATATAGTATACTAAATATAAAAGGTGAATTATTGGCTGTGTTGTTGTTGCTTATTAGGTAGACAAAGGCTAAGGGGCTAAGGGCTATAGATATATGCCTTAAACTTCATGATATTATCACTAAGCTATGTGCCCTTTTTAGGAGGACACAAGCAATTGGGGTAGTACTACTAGCTTTGTTCATATAGGTACAGCCATGGTATATCTTATAGGTTAGTAGGTATGGATGATGATGCTGTGTTGTTTGCTGGTTGTGAGTCTTGGAGCATGGCCAAGTTCAAAGGGTTCTTGAAATTCAAAACACGTATACTATATGTATATCCCCATGTGAGAACCATGATGGCCTATTAAGATGTTGTCTGGTGAGAGTATATATCTGTTGATCTGTATGTATGCATGAGTTTTGATTCTCATCCTCTCCTAGCTAGCCTTATTTGTGTGTATTTTAATGGCACAGACATGGAAGCCATGACATTGGCCCTAAGATATTTGCAAAATCCACCAACTGTACGTGGGGACTACTCTCTCTTTGTATGTTGTGAATGTATTTAAATAGGTTTAGGATTCCATTGTAATAGAGTCAGTAGCATAAAAAAAAAAAATTAGGATTCCATGACAATTGACAACACACTGGCCTCTAAGAAAAACTAAAAACTAATTTCAACTTTACATCGGTAAAAATCGAATAAATCATATCAAATTTTTATTTTTTTTTAAAAAACAATGACATTTTTGTACTTATGGCCAATTTAAAAGAAAATGCAATGTCATTATTGTAATTATCGATAACTTTATCGTGCAACTTTTAAAACTATATTGTGCAGTTGTTAACAACATAATGTTATTTCTAGATAACTTTTCAAGATATTAACGAAAAAAACTAAATTTTAAAAATAAATTGTATATGTTAACAACTACTAACATTAAGCACACAAACCACGCACCTTAAGTACAAAAATCACGCACCTAAATTGTATATATATATATATATATATATATATATATATATATATATATATATATATATATCAGACTTAAATCTCCAAGCCAGTTGTCCCATCGAAAAGAGGTGCGTACAATTCATCAAGGGGATTAGTCACTGTGTCCGATAGTTGAAACCCGGGTACACCTAAAAAAAAGAATAGAGATCATATGCGGAGGATGTGTCCAAGTGATACGTGTGGTGAGATGATAGCCCTTGATGTTGCCAAAATCAACGTCCAGGATAAACACGGATTAATAAAAAAACAGTGGCAATTTGGTCATGTTTGCGTATTGTTCAAACTTAAGATGCGTATTTTCTATGCCTAAGCTGCATCGTTTTAATACTTAATGTGCGTCTTTTAACACTTAAGGTGCGTCTGTTATATACTTGAGAACTTAAGGTGCGTCATTCTAAAGCTTAAGTTGTGTCTTTTCAAAGCCTAAGGTGCGTCTTTTTAACACTTAAGGTATGTCATTTTAACATTTAAGGTGCATAAGTTCTACACTTAAGGTGCACCATTTAACACTTAAGATGCGTGATTTTACAACTTAAGGTACGTCTTTGTAATACTTATGGTGCGCCATTTTTAACACTGAAGGTGCGTCATTTTAACACTTAAGGTGCGTCATTCTAACACTTAAGTGCGTCTTTGTAACACTTAAGATGCGCCATTTTTTACAATTTGCTTCTGCCTTCCAGGACGCGCATTTTTAAGAAAAAATTCATGAATTTGAACCGTTGATCTAGATTTGATCAACGACTCAGATCTCACCACATGTTTCACCTAAGACATCCTCCGCACCAGATATATTGAATGTATGGATAGTGACCTTATTTTTGTCTTTTGCATTTTTTTTTATTTCATTGTTCAAAAGTAGGAGAAAAGAAGAGTAATGAATTTTATGATTACTCAAGAATTTGAATGTATACTAATAGTAAGATAATAAAAGTAAGCAAACAAACATGATAAATGGATTGAAGGATATGAAAATCCCCAACCAAGCGTTACTTTAATTTAATTATAACTCTCTCCCTCCTCGCCAATTCCCCCTATTGATTGTTCCATCAGGCAAATGTTAAGTACAATCCAAGTTTATTGTGTTCAAGTTAAAATTGTTTGCAATGAAACAATTTATGAAAGTGTGGTTAAAAATTTTTATTGGTCCCTTGAAATACTTAATATCAAAGGTTTTCTAGGATGTGCAATGAATTGGAGTACTCAATATCAAGAATATAATGTTCTGAACTATACTAAATTGTTTGCTTTATCCTCAATGCAATGATTGGACGAATAGTAATCTGCAATGCACAATTTACCACGTCACTTCCATGTTTCAATTGCCCATCCTACGAATAATGTTATAATTTCTTTGGAGGGTAAAATAAATCCTTTCCCAACACAACACAGAAATAAATAAATAATGCCAATAATAAATAAACTATTTTTGCCAAACACATAATTAATAGTTTTGTACTTTTGTAGCACAAACTATGGTAGATAAGAGGCTTTAAGTTTAATCTTGATAGATTCTCTTTAAATGCTGTAAAACAAAATTTAATAGTATATATTTTGAGAGAACCAACTAGTTTTGACTCACTTTAACATTTTAGTTAACTTATACGAAAATTTTCTAATTAGGCTATCTTCTCCCATAAAATTTTACCTCTTTTCAAAGTGACATATATGGCATATTTATTATGAGTAATTAGAAAAAATAAAAAATAAAGGCTGAGGTGGCTAATCCTTGCAAGGATTGCAAGTCTTGGAAAGTGTAGCAAATTAAAATTATAATATTTTAGGGCACCTTCAATATTGATGGTTTTTATGAGGTTTTGGAGGTGTCAATTAGGAGAGAAAGGAGGGAAAGAGAAGAAGAAAAAGATGGGGAAAAAAATAGCAAATCTGACACGCAAAAAGAAGAAGAAAAAAAAAAGAAAAAAAGCTAAGTTGTTAACGCGCCACTAGCTAGGCGTGTGCAGCAGACGCGCCCAGCTGGGCGCTCCTGTGCCGAAAATGCCTGCCTGCCTTGGTGTTTCTCTCTCTTGCGGGTCCCATAAAAAACAAAGGTCTTGTAGGGAGACCTTGGACTTCTCTCTAGTGCCTTCTATCTCTTCCACATGGCATAAAAACCTGCAAAAAATAACAAAAAACCTCCTATTGTAGATGCTCTAGCATCCTCAATTATAGTATTTTTTGTGGTTTTTGAGGTGCCAATTAGGAGAGAGGGGAAGGAGGAAAAAAAAAAGAAAAAGATAAATAAAAAAAAAAGAATCTGACAAAAATTTAAAAATAATAATAAAAAGCATATAGTTAAGCGTATGCACACGTCTACTGGGTGCGAATATTGCGCCACACGCGCATATCTTAGTGTCCTTTTCTCCTTTTCTCTTTTCACTTGAGCCCCGCAAAAAATCCTAATATGCAGTAAAAAAAAAAAAAATCTAAAAATTAGTCTTCCCATTAGTGTAAAACCATAGCTTGATTTTTTCTTCCTAAAAACTGAGCAAAAACTCTATTGGGAATGCTCTTAAATAGGAGAGAATTTTTGTCACTTTTTTTTTTTTTTTTTTTTTTTTAATTTCTAGGGAGTATTGCATGGATAACAATAGCCTAGGGAAAAATAATTTTTTTAGTCATTCAATATGCAACTCTAATTGTGTTTCAATAGACTTATGAAATATGCACACTTTGGGGCTCATTGGCCCTTTCTTAATTAAGATCAAGCCATGCGTCAAGATCCATTTTGAGGGGATCAAATGATGACTGAATCTAGCATCCTACCATCTGAACATGGTACTCAGTTACATAGCTATATCTTTTGGTTTAATTATAAGTATTTAATCCTGACAATTGATATTAGAGTAAGATATGAGGAGGGGATTGTTGAGGCGGCCAAGGCCTTCACTTGATCTTGACATCTCTCTAACACCCTTTTTGTGAAATCAAGGTGTTTGTGATCCATGTGTGAAAATTAAGAAATTGTATGTAATGAGTGTACATAAAGGTCGTCGGCCATCAAATTAAATTCCAAAATGCAGAATGGCACTTGATGTATTATATATATAAAGTAGTGATATTTGCATTATTTTGATTGGGCAATATGTGATGATAATATATATGCAGATGGAATTCCGTAGTAGGGCATGCAAAGAATTATTAGTTGATGATATAAAAATCCAAGTATGGATATGGGTCAGAAAAGAAAATTTAATGGATTTGATGGAAATGGACCCAAGGGCGAAGACTAAAGCTGTATAGTAGAAGACGTCCACAGACAGGGCAAAAGAAGCCAAAAAATGATTTCCAGAAATGAAGTGATCTGAGTATTGGCAATATAATTTGAGTGGGGAGCTGAACTGCAGTTGTCTGTTGTACTTGGAATAGCAACAAGCACCAATTTGGCAGCAATATATATGATAGAAATATGGGCTAGCTGATACCCCCCTCGTGCACAGAATGCCTGCCTTTAATTTGCCTCTCAAAATAAGACAATCACCTATTTTGTTTCCCTTGCCTTGATGATATATATGATACACATACATATCTCCACTGATTTAATTTCTTCATGTCCTATCTACACTTTTTCTTCACGTTTTGATTGATATATAGGAAATAGAATCAGAATGTACTGCCAAACACCTTGTGCTCAGATGACATCTCTTTGGCTCCACTTGAGGGAAGGTCACAGAATCGAAACCCGGTGGTGGGGTATTGACTCTTTGGACTGCAGTACTTAAAGAAAGTATAGAACAAATACTACCTTATAATAGAGTCAATAGTATTCAACTTGGAGAGTGTGGTTGAGTGGAAGGAACTCATCCATTCTTAACCAAAGTTCAAAGGTTCTATCCTTAGCTTTGAGAATGGAGTAGCTTTAAATCTCTAGGCTAGCTTCTCGTGTCCCACCCAAAAGAGGTGTCTACAATTCAGCGAGGGGATTAGTTACTGTAAAAAAAGGATAGTAAAGGTGTGCATCTAAATGGTGGACCACTTATCCTAGCTACCAAGACCAGTACCATTATTAGAAGAGGGGAAACTTTTGAACATTGACTATGGTAACAAACTATGGCAAAATTCCATTATGAAAGAGAAAAAAATGTGTTCCCATCATTCTCCACTATTTCCTTTATGAGTTAATTACATACTATATATCAAAATATAAAAATATGATCGTTAAATAAGAAATTTTACTTTTACTCGCCATGTTAAGTGATCATTGGTTCGTAAGCAGCATGTTAATGTAATGCATTTCGAGGGTTTGATGTTATAAATTTGAAAGTTTGCAGTTCTAATCTTTTTAGGATATAGAGTACATTAGTTTAATTTACTGATCCTTAAGATATAGAGTACATGAGTCTAATTTTAAAATATAGAGTACATGTTAATCTAATGCATTAATTGGAAACTACCGGTTATTTGGTGCCTCGTTGGCCACTTGTTTAAAGTGATGATGGTGGTTCAGACTACGGTACGGGTGCACTTATTGGTGGTTTGCAAAAGCCTAGCCCGGTTGTGCTGGTGGCTGGTAAAGACCGTAATTCTTGCACATATATGCTGGCCACTTGCTCAAAGTGATGGCAATACAGATCGTCTTGTTCGTGCTAGGATAGTGGTTACTTGGTGCACTGCTAACCACCGGCTCATATAGTAATATTGATGGTAGAGACTATTGCTCTTCTTGACTTTGTATTGTTTTGCCTTTATAGCTTTGGTTTTGGCTTGTGTGCCTCTTACTTTGTTGTAAATTTATGTGCCATTGTGTTTATTTTAAGCATGTGTGGCCATTGCGTTTACTTTAGGTCTGCGTGCTATTGTGTTTACGGTTTGTTTGGCCTTTAGGTCCCTTATATTATTTTGGCATACTCCAAGAGCTGCCTTTATGCTACCAAAATTTTGATAAAACTGGGACGTTTTTGGTTTTTCTCGCTTGGTGCATGGTGGGTGTTGCCTTGTGCTTATGTTGCTGTCTACTTTGTGGCTTTGGCTTGGGCAAGGTCCCTTCTTTGTTAGGCTAGGTTTAGTTTTCTTTTAAGCCTAGGAGTTTTGATTATTTTGTCTAAGTGCGTGTTAGCAAAATTGTCTTTCTAACTTACACATGTTGATTTGGCAATTTATATCATGGGCCCACATAGTATTATGAATCATGAATCAAAACAACGAGGTACAAAATTCATACTCGTAAAGTGTATAATTTCATAACACAAGATACAAAAAATCACAACACAAGTCACATACACATGTTATATATTTACTTGTTTTTCAAATCTCATTTACATACATAATTATGTTCATAGGCACAAAATTTCAGAATACAAGATACAAAAATTTATAACATAAGAGACAATTACACATTTGTTTCAGGTACAAAATTCATACTCTTAAGGTACAAAATTTTATAATATAAGACACAAAAATTCACAACATAAGACATACACATGCACCAGGGTCCATAGTGTACTGTGAACCCTGGTCCATGGTATATAGATTGTGCTGATTTTGGGTGGGCTTCTCTTGGGTTGTAGGCCTATTCCCATCCAATCGTTATACCCTGCACCACGGCGCACATAGCACTGTGCGCCCTGCGCCTCCCAAAACGACGTCGTTTTGGTAAGTTATGTAGGAGTTGACGTAATTATAAGTACTTGTTTATAAAATTATGTGTATTTGTTTATACAATTATGTATATTTTTTATACAATTATGTACATTTTTTTTATATAATTATGTACATCCGAAACAGGAAATTTATGTGTATTATGTTAAGAGTTTATGTGTATTTATGTTAAAAGTTTATGTGTATTATGTATTATGTTAGATTTTGTGTATTATCTTTTTTTTTTAAAAGTATGTGTATTTTGTTATACAATTATGTACATTCATGTATACAATTATGTGTATTCTAGTATAAAATTATGTACATTTTTTAACATGAGATTTTTTTTTAAAGAAAATTAACCGCCAACACAGGGTAGCGAAATTCCAAAAAAAAAAAAAAAATTGAAACGACGTCGTTTTGCATCAGGGCGCACAATGGAATGCGCGCCCTAGTGCACGATATAAATTGCCATTCCCATCGACTTCAATCACTCTTCCAGGCTGAACCCCAACTCTAAGGGCCCCCCACACCCCGACCCGACAGAGCATTTGGGAGGATGTAAATCATGGTAACTCATGAACTCAACTGAACATGAACCACCCGACAGAGTGTGAATGCATTAATTGTGTGGGTAAATGTATTTATACATATTTTTTAAGTTATTATGTGTATTTATATTTTATTATTATAGCTCTCTCTCTCTCTCTCTCTCTCTCTCTCTATATATATATATATATATATATATATATATATATATATATATATATATATATATATATATATATATATATATATATATATATATATATATATATATATATATATATATATATATATATATATATATATATATATATAGACTTGCACTCGGGTGCGAACGGCTCGCCCAGGCGCGAAATAGGAATGAATTTTGTTCGTCCACGTGTCCAGATCTAATGGATGAGAAACACTGATTTTTTAAAAAAACGCAGTGGTATTTTCGTAAATAATTGAACATCGAGGTGCAAGTAAAATGTATTACAAGTGCATGTAAAATGTATTATAGGTGCAAGTAAAAATTTACACTGAGCATCAATACTTAGTTGCACTTATAGTTCTAAGTAGTTGCACCAATAGTTCTAAGTAGTTGCACACATAGGTATAAGTAGTTGCATCTAGGTGTTTGAATGTTTGCGAGTAGTTTTCAGGAGTATTACTACCCGCAAACTCAGATCAATGAATGTTAACAAAGCAAAATTACATGCACTCATAGGTGAAAGTAGGTGCACATATAGTTATAAATAGTTGCACCTATAGTTATAAATAGTTGCACATATAGTTATAAGCACACCCAGGTGCAAGAATGGTTGCGGAAAGTGAATGCTAACAAGGCAAAATTACATTCACAAATAGGTGAAAATAGGTGCACTTATAAGAGATTTTACTTGCACTTCGATGTTCAATTATTTATGAAAATGCCACCGCATTTTTTTTTAAGTTATTAGATCTGGACACGTGTCGCGCACTGATTCGTTCGCATTTCCTTCCTGGGCACTTATTCGCACCTGAGTGCGTCCCTATATATATATATATATATATATATATATATATATATATATATATATATATATATATATATATATATATATATATATATATATATATATATATATATATATATATAGGAAAAAGTTCAAATGCTGCGGGGTCTTCCCGTGCGGCGGTGCGGCGGAATTTCAGAATACACCAACAGTGTTAACAATATGCACCAACAGTGTAAGGAAAACACACCACAATGAAATGCAATAAAACATCAAAAAATACACAACATACCCAAAAAAAATACATCAAATAACTCACCACCCCCAATGGTGTATTTCCGAACACTGTATGTTGTTTTTACTCACACCTAATGGTGTGTTTTTGGTGATGCTTACCTAATTTGTCTCTGTTTTTTGTGGTGTATTTTCCTAACGTTGATGGTGTATATTTGTTGAACTATTGGTGATGCCGCACCGCCGCACCGTAAGACACCGCCGCACCTGAACTCGCCTATATATATATATATATATATTTATATATATATATATATTTATATATATATATATATATATATATATATATATATATATATATATATATATATATATTAAAAATTTAAAACATAATGTAGTATGGAAAAAAGTTGCCAAGCACATTGTGCTCAGATGGCATTTAGTGACCTCTTCCATATAGGAGGTCATGAGATCGAGACTCAGTGGAGGCGTTGTTGACTCTGTGTGACAGTAACATCCAAATATATACAATAGTACATTGTATAGTCATACTTACATTTTTAATCAAACAAATTCTGTTTCCATAACCATTACTTTACATCAAGAACTCAAGTACTTTTATCTGTTTCCATAACCATTACTTTCTTTGCTAATTCAGAATTTGTTAAATTAGTAATAGTTCGTGTATCGCACAGGACAATTACTAGTAATATATATAACTGTACAAATTCTGTTTCCATAACCATTACTTTACATCAAGAACTCAAGTACTTTTATCTGTTTCCATAACCATTACTTTCTTTGCTAATTCAGAATTTATTAAATTAGTAATAGTTCGTGTATCGCACAGGACAATTACTAGTAATATATATAACTGTACAAATAAACATTATAAAAATTTTCATGAATCATACTTTAAAGGGAAAATGGCACTTTTTCCCCCTAAGTTATATACTTATAGCACTTTTTCCCCCTCAATTATTTATGTAAGCACATTAGCCCCCTCAATTATTTTAAAAGTGGTGGTTTTTCCCCCTGATATATTAAATTGACATTTCTACCCTTAAAGTTAATATTTTATTTATTTTACTTCTCCAACAAATTATTGTGTATATGTAGCAATGACCACGGTTCGGTTCGAACTGAACCGGACACTATAGCAATCGAATTAAAAGTTTCCGGTTATGATTCAGATCTAGAATCCAATATTTAGATTTCAATTTATTAAATTTATGAACCAAAAAAACTGGATCATGAACCGTGAACCGGCGGTTTCGGATCCAGTTTGTGATTTTGAACCGTCTTTATTTTAAATTTTATTTTATTTTTTATTTTAAAATAGTCTGAATTCAACAATAAATGTATTTTATTTTTTCAGTTCGGAACATGAACCGACCATTTCGATTTGTGATTTTAATAAACTCTAAATATCGCGTTTTGATTCTAAATTGTAATTGGAATATTTTGGTTTGGTTGCTATAATATCTGTTTGGTTTGAACCAAATTATAGTAATAATTTGTTGGAGAAGAAAAATAAATGAAATATTTATTTTAAATATTTATTTTAAGGGTGAATATGTCCATTTAACATTTTAGGAGGGAAAAGAGTCACTTAAATAATTCAAGGGGAAAAAGTACTATAAGTATATAACTCAGGGAGAAAAAGTGTCATTTTCCCTACTTCAAATTTCCGTGCACGAAAAAATTTACATATGTACGGGTTACGTTGTGCAGTGGTATACTACTACACTGAAATGCAGAGAGCAGTCAATGATTAAATTTTGACAACATACACCTAGTACAAGTCATGGGAATCTAGCTAGGTTTGTGACCCTACTTCATTTACAAAAATAATACTTAGTAGTCTAAAAATCTATTCTCAATTTTTACTCTTACTCAAATTTTATTAGAGGAAAAAAAAAAAGAATGGATAAAATATTGAAAATTTTAGTTAAAATAGTAATTTTGAATGGCTATTTTATAGTACAAAACTACAAATATATGTTGGGTCCACTTCTGATTTGAGTCGGGTCAAAGATGATTCAAGTTCTTCATAGTGAGACGAAGAAATTGATATATTGTACACTTAAAATGGGTAAGTGCTAATTTGGTAGCACTTACGCAGGGTGATAATTAGCACTGTAATTAGCTAATTAAGTTTAGCACTATGGAAGTGCTATTTGTTAGGAGTCTATTATATGATTGTTAGAAATATACAGATCGATACATGTATTATACATGTAATCTAATCTTGATAGCGGAAGCATATGATCGAGCATCTCCAGTCATAGTTGTAATCTCTGTTATATTGCTTGAAGAACGCTAAGGAACTGTGTTTTGTCTACCACTTGATCTCTTGAGAAACTAGATGGTGTAGTTGTAAGGCTGCAACAGGAACAGTGGGAGGACCATGCTTAAATAGCCTACATGCCATCATTATAGGCTAAATAACGGAAACTGTTACTTCCGTTTCAAATCACAACATAATGGCCATAAATGACCTATTAACTTGCACCACTTAATGGTGACATAATGAAAAATGTTAAATACTCCCACTTGGTGCAAGTATTAACTCAAATAAGTAAAAAACTTGAACCATAGAGATAGTTCTATTCCTCTTAATCAGAGTAATAATATCCACTTATGATTACAATGTAACTTCTTCTCTAAGTATCTTCTGTGGTATAAAATTTAATGAATAAACCTTACATTCATTATTGATTATAATTAGTTATCAAAAACTAATTACTACCACAATGACTAAATTTGGCCTAATAAACTAGCACAACTTCATGTGTACAACATTAATGAAAAATGTTACAATTTTTCACTTGGTGCAAGTATTGGCACAACCTTTGTTGAAGATAACAAAATATGAATCATAGTGGTATGTCCTCTAAATTAAAGTGTGAGTAATACCATCTATGCATCATATGCATTTTGATTCTCAACTCAGGTTCTTGGTCCAACCTTAGCGATGTTTCTCAAATAAATATGTGCATAACCATAGGAGAAACCATCCAAATTATATAGAAGTGACAACATAAATGTATGTACAATATAGTCACATAATAAGTTCCATGTACCCTGTATGATTCCTAAAATTCTTATAAGCATGACTTAAGTAGGGATCCAAAACTATTAGCAAAATGCTATATATTGCATGACTAACTCATTATCTTTAATACTATCGATGACAACTAAGTTTTCAAAGTTGACACGTCTGCCACTCCCACCCTCATTAATCTTTAGCCAAAGACAGTAATTGAGTAGTCCATATTCCAACGGCTTAGATAACAAATTTATGAGTCTAAGCCCACAAAATGGAACGTTAAACATACACCTTATAAATAATCTCCAAAACGAAAAAGGAAGCTCAACTTTTATGCCCGAGAGCAATAACGAGGAAAATGTAACTTTATGAAAGAGTAAAAGACATTTTTGGTCCTAGACTTATAGTGACACGGACAATTTAGTCCACCTTAAAAAAATCAGACAATTTGTGGACACTCTTATTGTGACGAGGACAATTTTGGTCCTCCGTCAATATTCCCGTTAGATGCTCCGTTTGAGAGGGGGTAATTGCATCTTTTCAATAACAGACCTCCTTCTTTAGGATCGCCCAGTTCCCTGAACTCTGTACCTAGGAATTGAACTATGGATCTCACCTTGGATTGAGCTCTGGCCTCGGGATATTGAACCATGGATCTCACCCCGGCAAGAGCCTTCTGCAATTTTTCCTCGGTTTGTTTTCTGCCTTCTTTTAGAAAATCAAACTCATCTTCTTGCACGGGTTGGGCTTGAATGCTAGAGGGTCGGTGATTTTTTCTGGTTTAAACCCACGCAGACCACTGCCTTTTCGTCTCCATCGCAAAGTTACCTTCTTCAGTATCCAATAGACCAAATTATCGTTCCATAGTTCTTCATGACTTGATGTCCCCTTACGTGCGCCTTTTTTTCCAATAGGGAAGGCTAAAGGCAAGAAACAACAAGGACACACCAATAGGGAAGGCTAAAGGCAAGAAACAACAAGGAAACAACAATAAAGTTCAAATGCGGCGGGGTCTTCTCGTACGGCGGTGCATCGGAATTCCAGAATACACCAACAGTGTTAACAATATGCACCAACAGTGTAACAAAAACACACCACAATGAAATGCAATAAAACATCACAAAATACACAACAGACCCAAAAAAATACATCATATAACTCACCACCCCCAATGGTGTATTTCAGAACATTGTATGGTGTTTTTACTCACACCTAATGGTGTGTGTTTGGTGATGCGTACCTAATTTGTCTCTATTTTTTGTGGTGTATTTTCCTACGTTGATGGTGTATATTTGTTGAACTATTAATTTCATCATCATCATCATCATCATCATTATTATTATTATTATTATTATTATTATTATTATTATTATTATTATTATTATTATTATTATTATAATATAAAGATTAGTTAACAAGGGCAAAGTTGGAATAATTCAAGGTAATCTAAGATTACCTAAAAAAATAGGGGTAATCACATTACCTTGAAACATTACCGCCACATCAGCTTTCAGGTAATATAACATTACCTGGTAATCTCATGACTTGAACAAAACAAGGTAATATAACATTACCAGACTCAGATGACCTAGGTAATCTAAGATGACCTGAACCAAACATCCCCTTAGGAGATTTAACATCGAAAAATAATTGCTAACATCGCAAACCTTTAAAACATTTTTTCAGAAAAATTTTAAGACTTAATAAAATTAAAAATCCAAAAATCATTAATGTTGAAAAATATAGAAACCAACATTTTCAACTTTAATAAACTGTTATAAAGACATAATTAAAAGCGATTCTTGACTATATTAATGCCATTATTACCGAAAAGAAACATAACGCAAATTGAATGACTAGAAAACGTGTCAAACAACGCATGGTAACAAAAGTAATCAACTCCAACTAACATTACTAATTACCATAACAATAATGGTAAATGCAAATGATTGCAACAATCGCCAAACATCTCAATATATCATCCAAACACGATAATTAGGCACAAAATATAGCAATTTACCTTTTACCATAAATAATGACAATATGCATTAAAGTAAATTTCAGCACAAATTATGATGACAATCTAAAATGAAAAAGATTTTCAAAATAATAATCATGCTCAAATTGATTCATATTAAATTAATAAATAATTACAACCATGTTCCTAATGACATTTGGATAATTGTCCTTAGTTTCACCACTTTTTAAAGTAGATGGACTAAATTTAACATAATAAAGATATAAGGACTAAATTGAACAAAACACTATAGTACAAGGACTTCATAAGTACTTTGACCCATAATTTGCCTACCAAACAAGATAATTAAAATTAAAAAAAAAAAAAAAAGAAAAAAAAAAGAAGGGTTTATGGTAATTCAATTATTGACAATTAGTCCATTGGGCTCTTCATTACCATTTGGATTAAATATCATCCTAATTATTTTACATCAAGATTGATATCCTGTTACGGGTTTATATTAGTGGGCCTAAGTATTGATATGATGGACTAATATATTTGTGACTAAGTATTCAATTTGTCAACGATGTAAAATAATTAGAAATGATATTTATTATTATCTTATCTTAATCAAAATCAAAATCTATAATAAAAACTAATAAGTGTAAATGATGGTTATATCATTCATTTATGTCCGTTTTTTCGTTACATTATTTATACATTATGTTATAAATGTTGTATTATACAATATTTTAGAAAAATATGCCCATACCGTTAAAACTTCTGTTAAATTCTCCACTATTGTTATCGTGCACATGCATCTACCATATATTTTTTTTATCTTCTTTAATAGTAATAATAATAATAATAATAATAATAATAATAATAATAATAATAATAATAATAATAATATACACATTATATATTGGAGTTATATATTAATTATTTTCTAAAATATAAATATCAAATTTATAAAAATATTTTACATTATTATTATTATTATTATTATTATTATTATTAACAATAATACAAATATCTAAAATCTAAATAAATTTAAAATTTTAATATAAAATATTAATATTGGGTACTTATTTTTGTGCATTGCGCATAGAAAATACTAGTTATAAAATAATGAGCTACTAAATTGGATAGGAGTTCTTTAAATTAAGAAAAAAAAAAAAAAAAAAAAACAAAGGATGAAGAAAGTTGCTTGAATTAAGGAGTGAAATACTCCTTTGGCAAACATATATTTTGTCGGTGGGGCATGCATGACGAACCCATATAAATCATGAACATCAAAAGACAACCTTAGAAATATTTCAAGTCAAATTTATCAATACCCAGATTCTTCAAATTCAAAAGGAGAGAAACAAAAAAAAGGTCAAAAGAAAATGTTTGAGTTAATCATAATTTTTACCAAACATCCTGAAATCCTGATTAAGTTCCTCCAACCTAGAAAACATTCACTATTTCACAATCATCGCAATTAGAAGTTAATGCAAAATATGAAATTAGGGGGGAGAAAACAACAAAAAAAATTACAAATCCATAATCCTCCGTTAGTAGTCTTGATGATGACGTCGGCATCACACACAAATCAACGGCTCTTGATCCTTTTGAAGATCACGAGGCGGTGGGTTGTCACCACCGCCACGTCCTGTGCACGTGAGCACTCTGGCCCTCGTGGCTTGGTGCTCCCAGTCGGTGCTCCATACAACATACAACATAAGCCCAGCGCAGCATATTTGGGCCAATAATAAGCCGTGCCAGAGCCCAATAAAGCCCAGCCCAACATAAAAGCCCAGCCCAATAGCCACCGGCATGCCGACGATGTAGAATGCGCCGAGGTTGACATTCGCGGCGGTGGACGGCCGCGCCGACCCTCGTAAAACTCCGCAGCCGATTGTTTGTGGGCAGTTTCCGAGCTCACAAAGGCCTAGTATGGGCAAGGCCGCTGACGTTAGGCGGAGAATGTCGACGTCATGGGTGAAAATACGGGCCCACAAGTTCCTCATGGACGTCGCGAAAGTCATCGCCGATAGGCCTATTAGGGTTGCCAAGAATATGGAGAGGAAAGCCGATAGGCGAGCCTTGTCGGGTCGGTTGGCCCCGAGCTCATTACCGACCCGCGTGGAAACCGCGAACCCGAGCGATGACGGGAAGATATAGAGCAGTGACGTAGTCTGAATCAAGACCCCCATGGATGCCACGGTGGCCGTGGGGTCCACCAGTAGCCCACACAACACTATCATGATCTCGTACCACCACCACTCCAGACACACTGAAACACAGCTGGGCGCGGCGAGGCGAACCAGCGGGGCCCACCCGGTAAAGCACTCCCAGCTCGGCCGCACGTGGAGTCGCCGAGCCCAGACGTAAACACCCAGCGCCGCCAGCGCCACCGCGTTGGAGGTGGCGGAGGCGGTGGCCACCCCCGCCACCCCTAACCGGAGCCGGAAAACGAAAAAATAGTTCGCCAATAAATGGAAAACAGTCCCCGTCAAAGTAGCAAACATGATTGGAAGAGTAATACCTTGAGCCCGAAGGTAAATCCGGATGGGGTGAAAAAACGAATTAGTGAGAAGATCAGGGAGCGAAAACAAAAGATAAGTGTGAGCAAAATGGGTAATGTTTGGGTCTTGGTGCAAATAAAGCAAGATATTAGAAATATTAAGCCAAAGAAATATAATGGGCACACAACAGCAAAGCAAAAAAAGAATGGATCTTTGAAGGGTCAAAGAGAGAAGATGAGGGAGTTGAGCACCAAAAGCCTGGGAACAAAGCGGCTCCATCCCCAAAGCCAACCCAGAAAGCACAGAATACCCAGTAATATTCGCAAACGCGATAGCCAACGAGCCCGCCGCCAGCTCCGTATCGCCAAGCCAGCCCAGAAAAACCATGGAAACCATGGAGCGAATGTACAGAACCAAAGCCGCCAGGGCGATGGGGAAAGCAAGATTCAACAGAGACTTTAATTCCTCAGTAACTTCACTCTTCGCCACTGATTCTTGATTTGGTTTGGGGTTTTCTTGGGGTTTAAGAGCGGTGGGTAAACACCACAGATGGCTTTGTGGTTTGAGATCATTCACACAGATGGCGGTGAGCTTTGGAGGGGGAGTAGTGGTGTTTGGATTGCACATATTATTATTATGTATATATGTGAATTGAACCAAAATGGATCGGAGATAGAATATATATATATAAAATAATGGAAATGTAAGTTTTGATTAGAGTGGCAAATTCCTTCTTCTGCTGGGAGATACTCTCATTAAGAGCACTCTGATCTGCTGAAATAATGGATTGGCTGGTCTGGTTGTGGTTGGTTATAGAGAGTGTGAGAAAGGGCCGGGAGATGCTATATTTATTAATACCAAGGGATACGATGAGGGTTTTCTTTATAAATCTTTTTATTTATTTTAATAATTCTTTAGGCTTTCATTAGATTCAGACCATTTTTTAACCCTGGAATAACATCATAAAAAATCTCACAACATCTTCTTATAATTTAATTAAAGTTATCTCATAATTTTCATTGCAGTTTGTATTTAATGTATAAAAGCATTATATTTTTCGTTACTAACGCTTATTACTACGTCAAAAGTTATACCTAGTAGCGAATGCGCAACTTTATTTCCTTATATACCGCCACACATTTTCGATACGTTGAGTGCTGGACTTTGCCTTTAGGCCTCCGCCCAACACTCTCTTTCCCAACACCAACTAGCTGATACCACTTTTTAGGATCAAACGCTTACCACTATGTCAAAAGTTATACCTAGTAGCGAAAACGCAACTTTATTTCCTTATACAGTCACACATTTTCGATACACGGGGTGCTGGACTTAGCCTTTATAGGCCTCCGTCCAACACTCTCTCCTTCCCAACACCAACTAGTTAATACCACTTTTTAAGATCAAGCGCTTACCGCTATGTCAAAAATTATAGCTACCAGCGAAGGCACAACTCTATAGCTAGTAGTGAAAGTAAGAGAAAGTCTATGAAAAATTTGTTTTTTTTTTTTATTTATTTATTTGAAGGGTGTTAAACCAAATCACATATATCATGTAATCAAGGTTATTACAGTGCTTGGAGAGTTAGAGCTAATTAATAATAATCTGAGACTTCTGTTTTATAAAAAAAAAATGATTTTGATGTTGTGAGTTATTATTTTACTTTAATCTGTTCTGTTAAAAAGTATTTGTTGTTATATATAGTAAAAGAAGTTTTCATGGGATATAGTTTAAATAAGTTTGTGGTAGAGAAGAGTGTCAGAATGTGATGATTTCCAACATATGTGTGCAAGATTTTGAGAGGGTGACTCTTTTTCGACAGGTTTGTTTTTGGTGAATTTTCTTGGAGCTAGGAGGACCCCTGCACTCAATTTGGACCAATTATAAAACCGTACTATCAAACATCAAAAAGTTTCGAATCTCAAATTACAAATTCATGTTTTATTAAAGCCATTATGGTTATATCCAATAGTAGTGCTTTCATGTCAAATTGATCTAAATATCGATTTTTGGTTAAGCATCTTAAACAACTAGAAAAACCTAGTCCAAATTACTTCAAATTAAACAAAGTTAAGAGCAAGAATAACTAAACTTTGCCCATTTCATTTTGCCGAGTTTAGAGTGGAATTAATCTTGAACTAGCATAAAATGGCCTGAATGAATTTGAATTGAAACAGTTTGGTGACCACATAATTATAATTTTATATATATTTACGAAGTATCATTATTAATAAGTATAACTTGTAATATTGAAATATATAGTACTCCTTCCGTCAAATTTTATGTGTCTGGTTCAGTTAATGAGGCTTAATTGAAGTTATTTTTAATTCAATTTTTCATAATATTGAGTTCAGAATTAGTATACAAAATTTATATATTTGGAAATTACACTAAAAACGCTATTAAACACAAAAAATTAAATTTAAAAATGAGTAAAAAATATTAAAGAAAATAAATAAATAAAAAGTTGATTTGACCAATAAATAGTAAGTAGGACAGATAAAATAGGACAGGGGAGTATTCTTTTTTGAAATAAAAAAAATTACCCACACCCTATTTAATCTTTTGTTACAAGCAAAAGAAAATTTGTTTAAAGACCTTTCCATGGGCGCCTACAATAATCATGTTGAAGTTACTTTAGGATGGGAAAAGTTATCCCAATATTTATCTTTTCCTCTTTTATGTATATTTAATTTTTTTTTTTTTTTTACCTTTTCCAGATACATTAACTCAAGCCGTAAAACATTATAGTTATTAACATATATAATAACTACCTCATCAAGCACATATGGTTACGTCGTTGTCGTGTTTGCGAAGAGCGTGCGTCACAACTAGAACAATTGACAATCATTATTATATTAATTATAAGAGATAATATCTAAAATAATTTAGCGAGTACATTATAATTTTGAAATTTTTTATCAATTATTAATTCAGCTAAAATGTTTATCCATTATGTAAAAATTTACTCAATTTAGTTCTCGATGTAGGTAACAAAACTGGTTGCCTTCTCCGACTACTGGAGAAGACATATGAAACCAGTTGGTGTTCCTTCTCCGACAACTGGAGAAAGCGGCCAACTAATCGCTTTCTCCCGCAAAGGAGATGGTGACCCATCTGGTCACCTTCTCCAGCGAAGGAGAAAGCATACCAAACCAAATGATCTGCCTTCTCCTTCGCCGGAGAAGGCAACCGAACAACACCGACGACCGTTTCGCTGGTGGTTTTTGTCGAAATATGGTCGGAATCTCGCCGAAACCCTAGTAACCTGTAATTATATATATAGGCCACCAACGGCTTTGGGCTTCAATGCTCTAAAATAATATATTTAATGACTTAATTACAACCTTTGAAAGTTTAAGGGCCTAATTGACTTTTTGAGTAATGTTCAGGGGTCTATTTGACAATTTTCCCTAATAATCTACTATACTAATAAGAACCCCTAAAGTTAGGCTTATAATGTGTAGAAAAAATGTCCGTCAAATTATTAAATAAAATGAATGGTTCAGATTGTTCAGATTTTAATTTTTCCTTAAGATTTTCAAATTTACCCTTAATTATATGATTCCAATAAAAAAGGGCTTAGGTTCGAACTCCATCCCAATCAAAGTTGGCATAATTAAGTTCCTCACTCTATTTTACTTTTATTAAATTAAATAAATTAGTAGCTACAACAAAAAATAATACATATGTATTTTTTAAATTTAGAATTATGTGTCTACAATGCATTTATTCAAACAAAATTATTCATTATCAATAAATTAAATAAGAGAAATTATTCATTTTGCATTGAAAAGATACCAAGACTACAACAATGCTGCAATCAATTTGGCAAACATGGAAAATGAAGAAATTTCAAAATAGCCACCGTTGATTCATTCATTGATCCTGTATGTAAAATACTTATTGTGCATTTATTAAATATATTAGAACTAATAAATTTTTAATTTATTTCATTTTCTAGACTCAACCTGCTTAGATTACATGCAAAACCAACATTAATCTTCACAACAAAATACTTGCTATATATGATGTAGTCACTCTTTAAAAAAAGGTTTATGCACAAAATGGAAAACAATTTAACTCCAAGGTTAGTATCAATTCAATAAAAAAATTTTTAAAAAACACACACACAAAATCAAGTAATACACTCATTCCTACTAATTCTAAAAATATGAACTTGAAAATGAACATGTGCAAAACTGATATGGAAACTATTGATGAAACTGCACACGTTGCATCATCAGTATTCAGACTACCTGTAGAGTTATTGTTGTTACTATCAAGTAAACAAGTTATGAAAATAGAACAAGAGGTACTATTCATGAACCTTATACAAATATAATAAATATTAATATTTTATTCAATACTTCCACATGAAACATGGAGAGGAAAAACTACCACTGCAAAATATTAACATGCGCTTGCAAGATCAAGAGTTCATAGTATAACTAAGATCCAGTTATATACACAGCAAGAAGAATTCACAGCTTCCTACACCATAATCTCATTGCATGACACTGTCATCTGTACTACCATCAGTAATCTAAGTGCGAATAACACACTACCAACAAGAAAGAAGAGGACAAATAGTGAAGATGAAGACAATGACAATGCTACTCAAAAGAGAATTAAGAATATATACGAAAATTCAAACCCAAAGTAGTTTTTATTTAGACTATCGTTTTTAGACTAAGTATTTTGATTATCGATTTTACAAAGTTGTAAACATTTATTTTAATGACAATTATAATGAATCTCCTATATTATCTTGCATTCATACATTTTGAGTTACATATTTAAATAAACAAATTTGACATTCAATTACCTATATATGAACTTCTCCTATATAATCATTGATATACTTTCAAATACTTATTTAAATATAAACATTAGGCATTAACCCATTTGCGCAATGCGCGTGTAATAATAATAATAATAATAATAATAATAATAATAATAATAATAATAATAATAATAATAATAATAATAATAATAATAATATTAATAATACTAATAATAATAATAACAATAATAACAACAACAACAATAATAATAATAATAATAATAATAATAATTAATAATAATAATATTATTACACTCAATTTCCCGCTCAATTTCTAAAAAATCTCTCTTCCTAATAAAATATATTAATTTCTACTTTCCATTTGTACAATAATTCTGAGTTAAAATTCTATTCTAATATTATAAAATAGTGTAATACAATCTATACTATATATAAAAACACAATCCTTAAATTTTAACTTCCCGCCTAATTCCTAAATAATCTCTCTTCCTAATAAAATATATTGATTTCTACTTTCCCATTTGTACAATAATTCTGCGTTAAAATTCTATTCTAATATTATAAAATAGTGTAATACAATCTATACTATCTATAATATATATATATATATATATATATATATATATATATATATATATATATATATATATATATATATATATAAACAAAATCCTGGAATTTTAACTTCCCGCTCAATTCCTAAAAAATCGTACAATAATTCTGCGTTAAAATTTTATTCTAATATTATAAAATAGTGTAATACAATCTATACTATATATAAAAATAAAATCCTAGAATTTTAACTTCGTGCCCAATTCCTAAAAAATCCCCCTTCCTAATAAAATATATTGATTTCTACTTTTCCATTCGTACAATAATTCTGCGTTAAAATTCTATTCTAATATTATAAAATAGTGTAATACAATCTATACTATATATAAAAACAAAATCCTGGAATTTTAACTTCTCGCTCAATTCCTAAAAAATCTCTCTTCCTAATAAAATATAATAATTTCTACTTTCCTATTCGTACAATAATTCTGCGTTAAAATCCTATTCTAATATTATAAAATAGTGTAATACAATCTATACTTCTATACTATATATAAAAACAAAATCCTGGAATTTTAACTTCCCGCTCAATTCCTAAAAATATCCCCTCCTAATAAAATATATTGATTTCTACTTTCCCATTCATACAATAATTCTGCGTTAAAATTCTATTCTAATATTATAAAATAGTGTAATACAATCTATACTATATATAAAAACAAAATCCTGGAATTTTAACTTCCAGCTCAATTCCTAAAAAATCTCTCTTCCTAATAAAATATATTAATATCACCCAACCCCTCCCCTAACCTTTCCGCATCAACTATAATAGGTATGCCCCTACTCTTTACCTCCTGCACTACAATCAAAGCAGTCTCATGTAGCCTTCCATCTAAGTAGACAATATTTACTCCAAGCGCTGAAGACAATTTTGATTTGGGTATGTAGACCCTCAGATATCATTGGTGGATATCTTGGAGTGAAAATGCACGTGCGAGTTTTTTTTTTTTGGTTGACAACAATGACATATGTGAATGGTGAGTTTCCTCCTTTGGACACCACCATAAAAGATGTATCAACACCATCCCTTTCAAGCTCATCAAGTATTCTTTCGCCATGCGAGTCATCAGCAACCTTAGATATGATCCTTGGATTAAGACCAAGACGAATTTTATCATCCGGGTTTTATCAAAGCATTGCCAGTGTTACCACCTCCTTGAATCTCAAAGTTGGTGCTCCGAATTTTATCATCCGGGTTGGGGAATGAAGCTACAGCAGCCATGAAGTCAACACCGGCCATTCCAACACCTCAGACAATGCGATTTTTTGGGAGCGGCGGATTCCACATTTTCAGCTTGAAACTTCAATGAATTTCAGGTAGAATAACAGAGTAGAGTTTTTGAGGTTGTGCACCAAGTAGTTGTGTTCAGAGAGAGAGAGAGAGAGAGAGAGAGAGAGAGAGAAAGAGATGGGAAGGATAGTTGTGGTCAATATGGAAGGGAGGACTTACAGGTGCAAATTCTACATCACGCCATCTACAACTACAACTGCTATTTACCATAGGAGGGTTCGCCGACCTGCTGCCCTCTCTGCTTCGCCGGAACCAAAAACCACTGGTGAAGGCCCCAACCTCGCCGGATCTGTTGCTGCACCGCCAGATCTACCTTACTGGTCCGTCGCCGGAAGGAGTTACTGCCTCGTATGCTCGCCGCCGTACCCACAACTCGCCGGAGAAGAACCTCGCTACTACTCACTACCGACGGTTACTACTTAGCCACCAAGTCTCGCCATCTCGCCTCACAGGAGTCACAACAGCGCTGGTCTAAATAAGATTAGAAGAATAAGACATAAAAAGACAGAAAAGCCCTTCTAATTCACGGTCAACAAACGACTTCATTGACGGAGGATCAAAACTGTCCAACAACCAATAACAGTGTCTACTAAGTGGCAATTTTTAATATGGAGGATGAAAAGTGTCAATGCCTCAATAAGTCTAGGACAAAAAATGGCATTAACTCCGGAATACAATACAAGAATATTTAATTATGATTATATTATTATTGTGCCTCACAACCATTATATACTAACAGTACTTGAAAAGAAACTAATAATAATAATAATATAATAAAAATATAAGTGGTAATAATAATATCTAAAAGTAATTAAGTGTTAATAATAATAGTAAGAATATTAACGTAAGAGTTGTAACATAGAATAAATTGTAATAATTAATAACTATAGTCTAGGATTAAATTTGGAATTGTCAGGAAAGATAAACGACCTCTGGTGAAATTAACTCTTAAATAATTATATATCGATTTAAATATTCTTAATATATTACAACAATTCCATTCCGTGCATCGCACGGGTGAAAATACTAGTAATAATAATAATAATAATAATAATAATAATAATAATAATAATAATAATTAAAACTATTATTATTATTATTATTATTATTATTATTATTATTATTATTATTATTATTATTATTATTATTATTATTATTATTATTATTAATGATAATTGTTTTTATTGTATTTGAATATTAGATGTGTTGGCATTTTGTAAGTATGCATTTATATTCTTATTTGCTTGAAGAGTATTTATATTATTTGGTGGCATTTCGGCTATCATTGAAAATTTGATAAAAAAATTAAGCATTTTAATACTGAGAACATAATATTTTAATGGTAATGCTACACACCCCTCCAAAAATTGTCCTTATAATTTTTCCTCTTGACATAACATTATTTGATTGGATTTTTTAGCATTGATTACAAGTTGTGGAGTAAGTCAATTCATGAGCACCCTAATCAATATAAATTAAACCACATCAAGCGGGAAACTTTAGGAGAGTAAAAAAACATTTCCTCTAATTTTTCTTTCCTAGAATATTAAGAATTGTACTAGCTTACATGGAGGTTGACTGAATATAGGGATGAAGATGGAGAACATGGCGCAATTTGGTAGATGGGTATGAGCAGTATACTCCCCAACCCTATCCTGTATAATTATCATCACTAACTAGACTTGACTTTTTATGTCTTGTCCCAACAATATAAAATTAATTAACATTACTATATTTATAAGTTTATTATAAAATATTAATTGGTATTGGTGTCTTTTGTATCAAATATTATCATACATCATATACATAGTTGCATATGTACTATGAGAACAAATGTTTATCATACTCAATACAACTCAATTGACATAGATGGATGCACACGGTACAAAAACAAATTTTCAAAAATGTATATATTCATTATATATGTTAAGTAAAATGCTTAATTAATTTCCATCACATAATTATTCGAGCAAAAAGTCCAAATATAATGTGTATAAAACCATGATAATTATTCGTATAGCTGCTCATGCTTGATTTTTTTGGAGTCCCATAAGAATTGTGGTCTCACTTTTTGTAATTCATCTTTCGATGTTTTCTTCCTTCTATATTAAAGAAAACAAAAAGGTAATGACTTTGATGTTTTGTAATGAAAAGAAATGGTGCCACGCTTAGCCATGAAGGTTGAAAATTGTACAACATTTGCAATGCAAACCACTAAGCAAAAATAATTGGGCATGTTACAATAATTACTCGCAAGTCAAATACATGTGTGTTGTTTCAATATGGACCGAATTCTCATAATGTGGAAATTTTCATTTTAACATGAGGGAATTATTTGACAATATGAATCAATCTATCTGGATGCGTGTATGTATATAGGGGTGGAGGGTAGGGGTTGGTGAGGATCCAAACTCCCAAAATTTTGGCCCCTAAAATGTGTAAATTTATAGTAATTGCTATTCAATATTTAAATTTCATTTCGTAAGTAAAAATAAAATATTGAAATAATAAGTTTATAAATAAAAGCTCAAACTACAAATTGCATTGAAAAAAAAAGTAGATTTTCCAAAATAAAATAGAGAAAGTCTACAATAAATATTAGTGTCTCTTACACCGGGTATTATTTAAAGAGTCTTGAAGAAAATTTTAAGTTTATACTGAGTACTATGGAGCCATAAAAACGTACTCAAAGCCTATTTCATATATTTTCAGATTGTACCAGATGCACGAAGTATAAGTTCAAACATTTTCAAGTTAAAATAATGTTTCAAGGAGTGTGTGCGTTCTACGGCCTAGGAGAAAACTAAAAATCAATCAAAGTTGTCGATTTTCTTGTTTACGATACAATTGCTCATTTACTTTTCATTACTTTGCTTTGTTACTTTCCAATGCTTTCTCACCAATCTTTGAGACTTAACTTCCTAGCGCTCCTACACCCTTGTGCTTAGCTACGCGTTGGTTGATTCCAATTGCCCATTCCCTAAGGACGATATCTCGTGTGAGGATTCCATCTCACACAATCACCTGACCACTACATTATTACAACTTTTCAAATGGCTCCACTACCGGGGATGGCAACCCGTTTTGAGTAGTGTATTTACATTGAGTTGACATGAGCTAGCGTACTAGACAGGTAGACTGGGTCACTTCTTTTACTTTACTTTGACTTTTGCTTTTGCGAAGTAATTTTTTTTACTTGTTTGTGTTTGCAAATTCAATTTTTTTTTTTTTTTTTTTTTTGTGATTTTGTTAGTTGGTATTGCTACCACTAGGGCACTAGACTCCTAGCTCACTTGCAACTACTTTTAGTTGCAAAAAAAAAAAACTTCTCTTGTGTTTGTTGTAATTGTAGCTGATCCTTTATGATTTATTTTAAGGAAAGGTTTCAACAAGAGGATCACTATGAGTACCAAGGAGTCTATGAGCCACAAAGGGGATGCTATAATGCTAAAATTTTCAATCCTTATGGCTGCTATGGAAACTATGAGGGCTATGACTCACCCTCCCTAATAAGATAGAGCTCCACAAGATGAATATCAACCAAGAGGTCTACCACCACTATGGGCTCAACATGATTATCAAGAGATGGTATATAATGACTATGAGCATCTAAGGAGAGTCTCACCACCCCGAAGAAGAGATGCCTATGATGACCCACCGAAAAGCAACAACGAGTCCTACTATGATTATGACTATGAGCATTCAAAAAGGGCCCAACCACAACAACGAGACTTCCATTATGATCATCCAAGTGAATACCAAGCACTGTGATGTTACTAGGATAATCATCAAGAGGTTTACCATGATTAAGAAGACTATTCCTATGAGTACCAAGGGAATAGAAGGAGTAACTCTCACCAATAACACTTTCCACCACTAAGAAGAAGCTACAAATCTCAATCATACTACTCTAACCACTATGAAGATGACGAGGATTACCTTCCACAAAGAGGATACACTAATGTTCAATCCTATGATCTTTACTCATCCCGAGCCTACTCTCCAAAATCTACTCTCAAAACACACCTCCACCCAAAAAGAAATCCATTGCTGTGCACATGTATGAACATTAGTTGAAACCTAAACCAAGAGATCCAAATGATCTCTACAAAACCATTGGCTAACATATGTTTGAGGATATGAATTTACAAGTAATTTGTCATGCTTGTAGAGAACCTCACTATAGACATCAATGCCCAAAGTACTCATATTGCACGGAATGTAAAGGGATTTTTTTTGGATGAATGTATGGGGTACATGTACCGTGAGTGAAATGAAGTTGATCAAATGTGTTATGCTAAACCTCAAGGACAATACAGATTGAGTGAAGAAACTTGGGTGTTGGCTAAACGTTTGGGAATCATCATTGTACCCAAGGATACCATGGATAAGGGCATTAGAGTAACACCAAGGGCCAATCATGGAACTATATGCATAACCGTAAAACAACACCTTCAAAGTTTCCTTGAAAATGATGAAAAAGGCCACATGGAGGTAGTTGAGGAGCCAATGGCAATTGAAGAAGATGCCTCAGTGAATGAAGAGTTGCAACCTCAAGAAGGGGAAAATCAAGATAGGATGAATGTGACAGAATTGAAGGATGGTGAGGAGGAATGTGGAGATCAAGGTGAATGTGTGAATGATAAAGAGGTAGATGGGTATGACAAGGAAGATAGTGAGGATGTGGGTGTGCATGATGGTGTTAATGACGATACAAATTGTGACAAGGAGCATGTAGGAGGGAATGATTCCATATCTTGTGTGGATCTTCGTAAGTGCACTAACTTTATTGATAAATGTGATATTATTGGTGCAATTGAAAAGAACAAGAAATATGAATATGGAGGTTTTGATTTCCATGGATTATCTTGTTAGGGGAATGAATGTGAAATTGATTGTGATGTGGAGAATATCAATGGTTGCCTGCTTGATAGTGAGTTTGGTTGTGAAATTAATTGCATATCTCATGATGACAATTGTGCTTATGTCGATTTGAATGAATTGCCTTGTGGTGATACTTGTGGAATGGTGTTTATTTGAACAAGACCATTATCTTTCCTTGAGTTCGGAAGTGCTCTCCCGCTTCTCAATGTGATGGCTTGAGCTTTTTCTTGTGATTTCTCTAGAACTTCCTTCTTGGTTTTGGAAATTCTCTCTTCCAAATCTTTGACGAATGCTTGTGTTTCACTTCTCAATGTGGCAATCTCCTTATGAAAATCCTTCCTCCGCTCTTGTTTAAAACTTGCCAAGTCATGCTTAAGATCTTGCATGAATTTCAAGGTTCTCTCCTCAAATGTCTCTATTGGACCATCATCTTCTCTACCTAGAATTTCCCTTCTAACCATGTACGATGGTCTATAAGGGGTAGTGTTGGTTTCCCTCTCCCATTTAGCATCTTTACAAGACTCTTGAATATCTTGTTCTTCAAAATTCCATAATGGATTTGGTAGGCAATATTGACCTGATGGTTTCCATTAACGGTTTTCTTTCCACTCTTGTGGGCATATATAATCACTTGGATACTCATAAGGATAATGGTGATGGTATCTTGTGGCTTGTGATTTAGTAGAGTAGACTCTTTCTAGTTGATGTGGTGAATGTGAACAAGGTAGGTATCTTGGGTACTCATTATCATAATGATATGAGGGTAAAGGAGAGTAGTAGGTGGGGTAAGAGTTGTAAGGTTGGTCTTATTGGTTGTAAGGTCGGAGTGGTCTATGTAATTCCTCTTTGTGATGTGAGTAGTGCTCATAAGAAGGTGCATCATCATAGTTACATTGATACTTTGGATACATCCTTATAGATCAAACCTACAAAACCAAATCAAGACAAGGGGTTGCAACTAGAAGTAGTTGCTTGTAAGCAAGAGATTATCAAAAGTAAATTGCAAAACAATAAAGTAAAAGAACACTTAAAGTAAATACAAGAATGTAAAAGTGCATGCAAAGTATAGAATCAACCTCATGTTAACCAAGCCAGCACACTAATAAACACCATTTACCGTCCCCGGCAATGACGCCATTTTGACAAATGGTATATGGAAAGAAAGTTGATGAATGTGGATTCCACGGGATGTTGTTCTCTAAGGATGGCACAAGGGAGTGAATAGCATGGGGCTAAGCACAAGTGTGAAGAAGCATCATGAAGCTAGATTTTAGCGTTAAGAGAAATGGCATCAAGTAGCAAGTACCAAGAGGACACAAAGGCCGTTGAAGTAAGCAAGAAATGATAGAAAGTAAGCAAGTAATATGAGTAAAGAAATGGAGGCGATAGGATAAGTTTCCCTTACTCAAAGGCCATGAAGAGTCATTTGTGGAAGTCACAGAGTGCTTGAATCGTGATTCTTTGAAGACGTTTGTCAAGTGCCAAAGCCATTCCGGTCATCGGCCTATCAAATGGTTCGAGTTCTACTTTTGTAGTAACTTTAACCATTCAAGATATTTCATCGAACACCTTGTCCCCAGCTCCATTTTCCAACAGAATACTTATCCATCAAGACACAATTTGACCCTCCTAATTACAATTAAAGTTCATTCATGCTTCTGGCAAGGTAAACCAATCCAATTCCCTAATGTACCTTGTTAGGAACATTTTGTATTAGATTTTGATGATACCAAACTTAGGAGTCTAGACCCCCAATTCTTTTTATTTCTAGACTTAGTTTATCCTGCTCAACATTCGAATCATAATGAATGGTATCTACAGTAGTCAAACTGTGTTCATCCAAATGGATACTGGAGGAGACAGTCATTACACAGATTCGTAGAGTAACTCGAGTGGTTAACTCTCAACTAGTCAAGACACCGAGTCTAAGACTAACCCGAATGGTTATCTTTGACTGACAGAGAAGAAGAATAACCAGAGTTGTAACACCCCTGAAATTTAAAACCTTGAATACCTATGAAATAAAGGTAATACTATCATTTAAATCTCAAAATAGAGCATACTAAACATAAGAGTTTGGGGTGCTATGCCACATTTGAGCTGGAGAACTCAGATGCACAGGCTAGACTATCTAAACATCCTCAAAACAATGTCAATACATTATCATGGCACGCAGGCCGAAAGAGAAACTAGCTAACTAAACCTCGGTCCTCTAGCGCGCTCCGGACCTACTCATCTGTGCCTGAAAGCCAAATATATCTGTTCAGCGAATAACGCTGGTAACCCACTCCAACGCGTTAAAATACAATATAGGTATATATATATATATATATATATATATATATATATATATATATATATATATATATATATATAAGCCGGAAGATATGTATACTTAGGAGACTCTAGTTTAAAACTGAGAATAAACTCGACAAGTAGGTACAAGCACATTTGTCAGTTATAATCATGCATATAAAGATACTAGCGTACACCCTAAGGTCACAAGTTTATTCCATATCAACATATCAGTATTCAATCATTATCTCAACACATAAGCACAATTTGGTGGTGCCGCAGGACCAATCGCATGCCCATACATGAGGGTCAGCGCATATAGCGCTAACACGGCCCCGAAGCACCCTGCCTCGTACCGCAGCACGAAGGGGTTCACAACCAACCGATGAACCGCAGCTCATCATAACGTTTGATCGCAACCAAACGGTGGACCACAGCCCGAAAAGTGTGTATTTCTGATCGAAACTAGATTATGAACCGCAGCTCATTTATAACATTTGATCGCAACCAAATGGTTGACCGCAGCCATATATATATATTTATATACCTGACCGATCGCAACCGGCCTGGTTAACAGCCGATGGTTCTCAATCCATCCAACTGCCTGTATAGCCAATTGATCGCAACCTATTGGGGTATCATGCACACATAACACATAGAAAGCACATGCAACCCACATTAGCATATAGGGAGGGGGGAAACGTATAAATAAAACTTATGCGTGGTCAACCACATACTAGGAATAAGCCTAAGGGGTGCATACATCTTTCACCTAGGCCAACGAGATACCAATTCAACTAGCATGCAATACCTAAGACTCTTTTATCCTACGAATGGTACCCGAAACATCAAACTAGACTCAGGCACAACAAACGGGGCCCGATGGGACACCACGGGACACGGGGAAACATCAAACGGGGAAAACCACCAATCCACACTGGGAAAACCAGCGGGTGGCCGGCGGGTGGAGGACCACCAGCCGGCGGCGCCACAATGGGCAGCGGGTGCCCGGCGGGTAGTCGCCTGCCCGCTGCCGGCGGCCCTACTTGGGGCAGCGGGTTGGTGGCGGGTTCCCCTACCCCCCACTGACTCTTTTGTAATAATTTGGCCCCGGGATCTTTCGTGGAACCCAAAACCATGTCTAGACATATTTAAACACGAACGACGACATATTTAAACACCAAGTAATGGATTAAAACCAAGAATCACATTAAATACATCCTAACATGACTTCTATACGTAATCAACACCCGAACATGCAAAATCCCATCCAAATATACCAAGAATATCACAATATAAAATCCACGATTTAACCTAGGGCTCTAATCATATTTAAAGCACAAGATCATAACTTTATCTTTAAAATCAAGAACATCAAGATTATCAAGATCAACACACAATTATCAAGATCCTCATCAAGATCATCAAGATCAACACATAAGATCATCTCATAAACATCAAGATCATATCACAATCATCATAAAAGCCTTATCAAGACACGGGTATAGAATTGCATATCAAGGAGCCAAAGAAGAAGATTATAGCAAGGAAAATAGGTTTTGTTGAGACATGGGTTACCTCTTAGCCTTAATTAGAATCCTTGGCTATTAAGGTTCTTTTTCTAAGATCTCCTCTTCTTGATTTCTCCTACGTTTGGTGATAGGGGAATTCTTGTGTGGTGGAATCTATTGTGGTGTGAATTCTAGGTGCCTCCTATGTCCTTATATATATATATCTAAGAGTCCTAATTAGGGTCTGAATGGTAGGGATTTACTAATTCTATTCCTTATAGGACTGAGGGTTTGGTTTAGGGATAAGGGTCCATGGTCTATGGTGGACCCTTCCTAATTAATTAAGGGGATTTAATTCTCTTTTAAGGGTAAGTAATTAAATAATTAATTAATTTGGTGTTACAAGAGTGGTTATCCTTAGTCCGAGATTGAAGACTGAAGACGAAGATGAAGATTCGAAGAGCAAAGACTATGAAGACAGAGAGGCTACAAAGACCGAATGATGGAAGGGTCTGCCCCTTGTATCAAGACCGAGTGATAAGAAAAATCATTCGAGGAGTTGAGGGACACTTGGTAAAGTCAAACATCGTATCCGAGAGGACCTAAGGCTCGAGGCGTTAACCTAGTTAACCACTCGATAGTACTGCTCAAAACATTCTCTAAGCGCAATAGTCCGAAACCTTAAAAAGGTGAAGTAAATATGTCATAAGGCAAAGTGAGTCATAGGAACATATCCCAAGGTCGATTTCCCATTAAATGCCTATCCTTTTGTGTAGAATAAAAAGAAATGTTTAGCGCACTTTAAGGAATTAACGATTAGAAAATATGACAACTCACCTACGTACCCTCTGGATTACCCGCTGGTCACTACCCGTTGATCCATAGGCTGTTTGAAAATAGTTTTTCTCTCCAATGGAACTTTTTTTCTCCCAGCCTATAAATACCCTCTTCATCAACTGAAGAATGTGATGATCATTTTTGAAATTTTAAAGTGTAAACAAGTTCTCAAGTTGCCGATCAACGTACAATGAAATAAAATAGAGACTAAAAGCTTCAAAGTTTACATCCAGTTTAAGGAGTCTTGTGCTGATTCAAGTGTGAAGAATCCAGATCCATCCAAGCCAAGATTTCCAGTTGGAGAAGAAGAATCTTATTTCTTCAAACTTTGTAACTCTACTTGGAGAAGTAGAAAGTGGATGAGTAAACTCTGTATGAGTTGAAAAACCTGGGTTCAAAGTTCATGTTAAGCATTGTGTACAAGGAATGACTTTGGTAGTTTTTGTACTAAGGGGTTTAGTGCAAACCTTCACGTGTTGTGAAGAAGAGTGAAGTAGGCTTTGTTAACAGCTGAACCACTATAAAAACTCCCTCTCTCTCTCTCTCTCTCTCTCTCTCTCTCTCTCTCTCTCTCTCTCTCTCTCTCTCTATTACTTTATTATTTGCATAGTATCAAGATCAAACCTAAACTTTTAACAAGCAAACTTAACGTGAAAAGAACATCAAAAGGGGTTAACTAAATATTTCCGATGTGGATTAAAACTCTAAACGTATTGTTAAGCTTACCCCTCGGGTAGACTTAGCTATTCGCAAAACAATTTCAAAATTCCAGCGAGCCTATTCCTCCCCTCCCCCCCCCCCCCCTCTAGACTCGCTCCTAACCCTACTCAGGACCAACATACCTAGCCACTCATAGTTCTATCTAGCACACACATCATGATTGAGTAATGGTAAGAATAAAGTGTAATGAAAGAAAATTCAGGAAATCAACTTAGCTTACGTAATTGAAGTCCAACAATCAAAGTTCCTCAAGGTAGAAAGACTTCTCTAAGATCAAAGCAATTTTTCAAGTGGTTCAAACCCTAGAGTTCTCCCTCTTCAAATGAAGTATAAGAGTTTAGAAGTGGCCAGGTGTGGAGGGAAGAAAAAAAAGTGACAAAAAATGTCTAAAACTCATCTAACAAAGCTATGTATACTTTAATCTTCCGGCAATTGTACTTTCTCTTGCACGTGTTTGGCGACCCTCGTGCATTTATCGCTCAGGATTTTGACTTCATGCTTGTATGAAACGTGCACGAGCATGATTCACCCCGTGCAACTTTCTGCCTGTCTCAACGTGAACCTCTTGTACGAGCGTGTAAGCTAGAGTACAACTTTCTGCATATTTCTCCACAAGACCTTGCACGAGCGTGTAAGCTAATGTAGAACTTTCTACTATTATCTCCACGAGACTCTAGACGAGCATGCAAGTGGTCGTAGAAACGTCATCTGGCTGGAACTCCGATTTTCAGCTTTGAAATTACTAAATTACCCTTCATTAAGCTCCAATTTCCTTGAAATGGCAAGTGCACCCTCAATTATCCATCCTTTTATACTTTAAGCATTTTAAGCATAATATCCATCAAATACACCCAAGATAGCACAAATACACACAATTAAGCCCCTACAAGTATGCCATAATCAAAGGCATTTTGGCACTTATCATGCTTGTGTTGAGAATGTTGTTGGGTTGATTGATGAAGTTGTGGATGATGAAGAGGATTTGAAAAGAGACATCCTAGAAAGAAAAAAACTTGAAGAAGATATTGAGGACAAAGAAGATAACGTTGGAAATAAGAATGTGTTGTTTGAAGAAGTTCATTACAAAATCATTGAAGCGGAGAAGGAGAGTGAAGAAGAGGGGGTTGAGGAAAAGACAAGAGATGAGAAATTTGAGGAGAAAGATGAAAAAGATGAGTTTGAAGAAGAAATGAAAGAGGAAAGGCAGAAAAGAATAAGAAGGATGAAGATGAGAACATATTCTTCAATGTGGATGATTGCCAACCATTGGAGAAGAATATGCTAGTTGTGAGCTTAAACGAGTTCCCCATTGCTCGGCATTTGAGGATGTACCTTGAAGAAAGGTGGATGGGGAAAAGGGACTAATCTATGTCCAAGTTTGCATAGATTGTTCTTTGAAGGTCGCGCTGGGCTAAAGACGTTAAACGTGGCGCTTCTTGGGAGGCAACCCAAGATTTTTACTAATTTTTTTGTCATTTTTGTTGAATAGGTGTGCAAGTCATTCGTTCAAAATGAACCACATGAGTTTTATGGAGAAGCCCAAACGAGGAGACGAATGGAAGGTAATTGTGCACGAGCAGGTGCATGCTCGTGCATGGGTGTGGTGCAACAATCTGCCACTGGTTGCACGACACGTTGCTCGCTTGTGCACTGTCCAGTTCAACTTTTTGGAGGAAAATGCACGAGCTAATGCATGCTCGTGAAAAATGTGGTACAACTTACTGCCTAGTTTTGTACCAAGTTTTGCATGCTCGTGTAAGCTAAGCCGGACTGGAGAAGAAAATTGCAACGAACATATCCCTTGGATGTGGGGCATGACTTGTGATTGAATTTTTTTTTTGTTGGATGACCTAGGCATACTCATTTTGAGGCGCCATTGCACTTTTTTTTTTTTTTTTTTTTTTTTTTAGTTTACTTGAACTCTTTACTTTTTTGGCACTTTAATTCGTAGTTGAATATTTCAATTATTAGCTAAATCTTCTGTCTCTTTTATGCTAGTAGTTCTTTTACTATTTTGTTTGTTTCTATTAAAGTGTCACATCTAGCTTTGTGAATATCTTGATACACCACTAACCATGTTGAAGGACTTGCGGGTTTTGAGCAAAAAGATTGATTGAGGTTGATTGTTCGGGATCGATTGACAAGGTGAACGGGTTGAGGGGGCTAACTCTGAAAAAATATTCCTCCAAAAAAAGGAGTCTTTATTTCTCTTATCACTTAACTTGCCATATATATTATTTGAGCCCCGTTCATACTTTTAAGTGTGGAAAGAGCAATCATGCTATCCCTAACTCATCCTCGTCCCCATACACACTTTTAAAGTGCGGAAAGGGGAAACATTATTTGACCCACTCACACCCACCCCCAAACTTGTGTGCTTGAACATCGAGGATGATGTTCCTTCTAAAGTTTGGAAAGAGTGCACTTTGTGCTTTTCATGGTGTTCATACTCTTTTAATGATTGTCTTGTATATATTGTGAAGTGTTTGTTAACAAGTTTCATTTTTTTTTTTCAAAATTCTTGGGAATTACCTCTTTAACCATTGTGAGGTTGCACAAGGCCAGTTTAGGTTTACATTTCATGTGTGCTTGTTTGAGAATGGATCCCTTTGACTTGTGGACCTTGTTTTGCACCTTTGAAATGAGAGTGTACACAAGAAAGGAAATGTAAACGTAAGGTGGTATGATATGGAATTGAAAACTTTTTCGATATGCCATGAGGCAAAAGGAGAGAATTTCTCTTTGGTGAGCATGTGTGGACCTCTTCTCTCAATAAAAAAGGCATGGATTATGTAAAGATGTAGAATGGTCAATTTTGAAAAGCTAAAAAAGACTAAGGTATCCTTGAAATCGAGAGGGAAAAGAAGAGGGTAAGGCCGCCTCGTAGGAACCGAACAACTATCGTATCCTTCACAAATAATGCATTAAAAATGTATGAAGGATACAAGGCTTTGTATCCCAATAGTTTGTTTGAAGTTGATGTTCTAGAGGTGAGAAGAAAAGAGAGATCTCGCTAAGAAAAAATGCAAGGAGTGGCTCATGTCATACCTTCACCTTGATTTAAATGGGTCTTTGGGGCCAGTTGGGGCAAAGCCTAGTGGTATTATGTACATTGGTCCCATTCGTTGGTGCAATCTTGGGAATTCCCATGAGTGAGGAGGATTGAATCGTCCTATGTTGTGTGCTTGATAGTTTGATTGAGAGGTACCATTTGAAAAAATCGAGTGATCTTTTGGGTTTTTGGTCTCTTGAATTTTGATCCCCTTTGCATGACTTATTTACATAGCTATTTGAGGGGTATGATTGCTTTGATTTGCTTTTGGCACTTATGTTTGCTTGATTTTGCTTTGTCTTTCTTGAGGGAAAGAAAGGTTTAAAGTGTAACACCCCGTGTTATAGCCTTCAATCCCGGATTAATTATTTAATTAATTCCGTTAATAATAATTAAAAAGGATTTAATTCGGTTAGAATCCCCTTTAATTAATTAATGTGGTCCACCATGGATCGTGGACCCTTGCCTAAACCAGAGTCTTAAGCCTATTAGAAATAAAGAGAGTAAACCTTTTACTAGTCAGATTCTAATTAGGAATCCTAGCCCTATTTATCTACTAGGAATGAAGGAAGTAAGCCTTTACTATTCAGATTATGATTAGGTTACCTGATGCTATAAATAGGGGATTAGAAAGCATTAGAACCCTTACCACCATAGTTATATTACACAAAAAGTATTCCCAAGGGGTTCCCCGCCACCAAGCCTGGGGAGGTCGATCAGATGGAAATTTTAGGGAAGAACCTTAATAGCCAAGGGAGGATTATTTAAGGCTAAGAGGTAACCCATGTCTCAACAAAACCTATTTTCCTTGCTATAATCTTCTTCTTTGGGCTCCTTCTATATGCTCGTGTCTTGATAAAATCTCTTATGGTATTTATGTTATGATCTTGATGATTGATGAGATGATTTTATGTGTGATCTTGATGATGATAAGGGGATCTTGATGATTGTGTGATGATCTTGATAAATCTTGATGTTTCTTGATATTAAAGATGAACTATGATTTTGATGATTTAAATATGATTAGAGCCCTAGGTTAAATTGGGAATTTTATATTATGATATTCTTGATATATTTGGGTGGGAATTCGCATGTTCGGGTGTTGATTATGTTTAGAAGTTATGTTAGGATGTGTTCAAGGTGATTCTTGGATTTTGATCCGTTATTTGACTACGTGATGTCGTCGTTTGTCTTTAAAAGTGTCTAAGTACGGTTTCGGGTTCCACAAAAGATCCCGGGACCCAAGTATGGAGAAAGGAGTCAGTGGGGGGGTAGGGGACCCGCCACCTACCCGCTGCCCGAATTAACACTGCCGGCTACTCGCCGGGCACCCGCTGCCCGGAGGTTCATCGTCGGCGGGCAGCCGGCAGGTGGTCCTCCACCCGCCGCCCACCCGCTGGATTTTTCCCACTTTGGGACTTTGGCTTCTCCGTTTGATGTTCCCCAACCCCCGTGGTGTCCCAATGGACTCCGTTTGTCGTGCATGTGTCTAGTTTGATGTTTCGGGTACCATTCTTAGGATAAAAGTGTCTCGTGTATTGCATGCTAGTTGAATCAGTAACCCGTTGGCCTAGGAAGAAGATGTATGAACCCCTTAGGACCATTCTTAGTATGTGGATAACTACGCATAAGTTTTATTTATGCGTTTTTCCCCTCCCTATGTGTTAATGTGTGTTGCATGTGCTTGCTACGTGATATATGTGCATGACTCTTGGCTGCGGTCAAACTGGTTACTCATGAACTGCGGTTCATTATCCTGGCTGCAGTCAACGACTCACTTCTAAGGATGCGGTCCACCTCATGGGCCTCGTGTGCTGTGGTCCACCGACTAGACGTGTCAGGCGGTGTGTAGGGCTACTAGCCACGAGGAAGGCCATAGTCCACCGAATGAGTTCATTAGGTGGTGTGTAGGGCTATTGTCGGCTGCAATCCACCGAGTGTGTGTGCCAGCAGTGTGTAGGGTCGTAGTCCCAAAGATCATAGCCCATCGAATGGATCCCTCAGGCGGTGTGTAGGGCTATGATCAGCTACGACCTACCGATTGAGCTCGTTAAGCGGTGTGTAGGGTCGCAGTCCCCAAAAGAGGATCACAGTCCACCGACTGAACGCGTCAGCGGTGTGTAGGGCTGTGATCCGCCGTTGAAACTATCGACGGTCTATACAATTGGCTGCGGTCAATTCCTTCATGCTGCGGTATGAGGTAGGGTGCTGCGGGGCCGTGTTAGCGCTATATGCGGTAACCCTCATGTTTGGGGCATGCGATTGGTCCCGTGGCGCCACCATAGTGTGCTTATGTGATAAAGATATTGACTGAAAGATGATATAAATGATATGGAATTAACTTGTGACCTTAGGATATATGATGATGCCTTTATATGTTTGATTATAACTGTGAATGTGCTTGTCCCTACTTGTCGAGTCTATTCCTGGTTTTAAAGCTAGAGTCTCCTAAGCATATATCTTCCTGCTTCAAAATGGTTTTCCTATGTCTATATATATATATACCTATATTGTATTTGAACGCGTTGGAGTGGGTTACCAACATCATTCGCTGAACAGATATATTTGGCTTTCAGGCACAGATGATTAGCCACCGGAGCGCGCTAGAGGACCTCGGCTTAGATAGTTAGTCTTTCCTTTCGGCCTGCGCGCCCTGAGGATGTAATGACAATGTTTAAAGAATAGTTAGTTAGAATAGCCTGTGCATCTGAGTTCTCCAGCTCAGATGTGGCATAACACCCAGACCTTATGTTTAGAATACACCATTTGGGATTTATTTATAGAATTGCTTTCATATTATAAGATTGAAAAGTTCTAAATTTCGGGGTGTTACAGATGGTATCAGAGCCTAAGTTCGACCCTAACACAATGCCTTTAGGATAAGACTTTAAGACATTAGGCTTGAACTTTAGAATGTTAAGCTTAAACTTTAGGTGTTTAAAAATAGGGATTTTAGGACGCGTGGTGAGATTGAGAGTCTATCGCTTTTTCTCACATACTTGTTCTTCATTCCTTATGCTTGCCCTAAAAGTTGTGACATCCTTGCATACGATTACCTGCCTTGTTGCATATCACTCTTTGATTACCAACAATTGATTTTGTTTAAATATCATACTTGTTTATTTGCTTGAACATGAAAGTTGGATTATGTTCCTAATTGATTTGTTTATAAACCAAGTCAGACATTGCATAATAATTGCTTAACTATTTGATCAAACGTGCGTTATTTGGATATTCGTTATTTGATAAAGTATTTTGGAACTTGTAAATTTTATTCGGCATATAATAGCTCATTTTCCCTAAATCATAATCGACCAATTACTTTGATAATTAAACCACTAATAGCTCGATAAGTACTTACATAAGTTTGCATGAAGGAAAATTGTGGGAACATAGCTTTAGTTAAGAATGGGGAGGATAGGGTGTGTGATCCTTATGATATCTCATTGAATGTCTCCCGTGTCCCTTGTTAGTATCATAATAATGTGATTTCTTAAGATTTCCCATGCATTTAAATCTCTTTTATTGTTCATATGAGTGTGGAATTATTTGGACTTAAATCTGTGTCGGGACTTTCCCGAAGTGATTCCTTCTTCACAGTCACGTTCCAGTGGGGCCTTGGCAGGAGTTCGACCACCCACCACGTACCCACTGCCACGTTCCTGTGGGGACTTGACAGGCGGTCGACCGCCCACCTCGTGCCCACTGGTACGGTATGTTTTCTTGACTTCTCGTTTTATTGATCCATTGTGCATTTGTGTGTCTTCCTTGATACTTCTTATGTGTTTAACATGTAAATAACAATCTAATGCTTGAACATGAAAATCGAATTATCTTCCTAATTAATTTGTTTATAAGTTACATAGAACTTATAGGAACTAATCCTACTTCTAGAAATCTAAACCCTCTGGTACATTGCATATTAAGTTTTGACCCGAAAGACAATCTGAGTGAGACCGGGAGAAATCCGAGGAACCTAAACCCCAAATCTTCCACACAACAAAGATATGACTTAAACCTATGAATAACCCATACAATAGAATTAAAGAACCCTAAATACAAGCTCTAAACATGCATTATCACAAGATCATGCATCAATCACTCAAACACAGAAAGAATATCACAAAGAAGCTAATAATCATTCTTATCAAGTGAAAATAGGTTTTGTATAGAATGGGTTACCTCTTGTAGGTCAAGAACACCTTCTTCAACCTCAAAGCAAGACCAAAACTCATCTAGATCAACCTAGCACTTCACCTACCACTAGATTTTCTACAAACTCCCAAAACCCACAAGGTAGAAAAAAGATTTAGAGAGAAGATGGAGGAATCTTGTAAGGAAAATGTAGGGGATGATAGATCTTACCATTCCTAGCCTTGTAGTGTTGGAAAGTTGAAATTTTGGCTTGGGATTTCTTGAAGAACTTGTGAAGATCAACTTTAGGATTTCCTAGAGAGAATGATGAGTAGGGGGCAAGAAAGAGATGTAGAGAGAAGGGAATCCTGAATAATGATTTGGATTCCTTGGTTAGGGTAGGGTTTTTATGCTAGCATAGTGTGAAATGACCAAATGGGCCCCTTCCTCCCCAAACTAGTTAGGAGAAAGAAAAAGTCTAGGGTACAAGGGCTGAAACCCAAGGTACAACTCATTGACCAAATTAAAAGGATAAAGAATTTGGTCAACTAGGTCCTTCAACTAATTTCAAAGGGAAATTAGGATAAGAATTGTAAAGCCACAAGGAATTAATTCGGGTTTTAGGGAATGAAATTTCCGGAGTGTCACATCCTCTCCCCCTAACAATAAGCTTCATCCCCGAAGCTTGGGCACAATGAGGTTATACAAAAGGCTAACGGTTTGAACAACATGTGACAAGATTGGTAAAGAATGGCAAACAAGAGATTTTAAGCACAAAGGTGTCCACCAACTAACCAAAGCTAGAGAAATCAAGGTTTCAAATTAAGGTGATAAGATTGATAGGCTTAGAAATAGGCTAAGGGTTCACAAAGGTATGTCAAGAAAGAAAGATAAGGTAATAGATAGAAGATTTAGCGGAAGGGAAACTGATTCTACCTTAAACTTAACTCGCTGCTTATTACTAACTACCGATCTACCCAGATCTAGACGTCTTAGCTAAGGCACAACCTACAACTAAAACTGACACCAAGATGACTCTAAAGCTAGATTACCCGAGATTGAAGAACAAGGATAGCGCCTTCAACTGATCAACGCTGACTTCTTCAACCAAAGGAAGCAAGGTACTCACACTGCACAAATTGATCTCGGCATCCGCTTGAACTTGATCCGCCACTTCCAGACAAAGGCTACTACTGTCAGCTCCAAAACACGAGCAGGATGTCTTTCACCCTAGCTCTTGGGCTAACTTGATGCAGACTACCAACTTAACACTTGCATTAACACACAATCCACAACTCTCTACAAAGAAACGCTTGAAACTTCAAAACTTTCGGTTCGGATGAAAGGTCCAAAACAGGAACGATAACAAAGGAGAAAGGTAACTCAGGGGAAAGAAGGCTCGGAAGAACAGATGCGGTTCAAGGGAAAATATTAGAGTGAAGGTTTTAAGGTTTGGAAACTCGAAAATCACATTGGTTAAGAAGAGAAGAAAGTAAACAAGGCTACAACTTAGGAAGTCAAGGTTGTCACCTTGCACGAAAACCGCTAAAGAAGAAGGCACGTGTAACACCCCGTGTTACGACCCCTAAAACCATTTAATTAATTAATCAATAGCTCAAGAGAAGGAATAAATTATAATGATTAATTAGGGAAAAAGGCCCACCATAGTCCATGGGCCCTCATATATAAACCCAACCCCTAAACCCAATCCTTAGTTCCAAAAGGAATAGAATTAGCGAGCCTATAATATTAGTTCCTAATTAGGACTCCTAAATATATAAATAGGGGACTTAGGAGGCACCTAGAACTTCCCACAAGAATAACACCCCACCACCCCAAAAGAGCTCCAAGAATCCCCTTAGGAGAAATCAAGAAAGTAAGGAAGCTTAAAGAAAGATCCTTCATAGCCAAGGAATTAATTAAGGCTAAGAGGTAACCCATGTCTCAACAAAACCTATTTTCATAGTTATGATTCCCCCTTAGGGTTTCCCCCATATTATTGTGAATGGTGAGATCTGTTGATTATTATTGATGCTTGACGTGATGATCCCATGAGGGATCTTGATAATCTTGATATTGGGAGATTCTTGATAATTATGGTGTTCTTGATGATTATATGGAGTTCTTGATGATTATGTGTTGTTCTTGATAATTGTGTGATGCTCTTGATGGTTATGTGTTATTCTTACCGAATCTTGCAATTAGAAGACGAATCGTATCCTTGTTGATATAAAAGTGATTAGAACCCTAGGTTGTATCGCATGTTATGATTCTTGGATTGTGGGGTGGGGAAATCGCATGTTTGGGTGTTGATTTTGTCTAGAAAAGCATGATAGGTTATGTGCCGTTCGTTTCTCGTATTTGATCCGTTAATTGTCTACGTGTTGTCTACGTGTTCTCCGCAGTTACGAGAACAGTTCTACCCCAACCACCTGAAAGCCGCCATGTGCGAGGAATTTCTCAATCTAAGACAGGGAACGGCCCCGGTCTCAGAATACTACCAACGATTCTGCCGACTGGCTCGCCTCGCCCCCGAGCTAGTACCCACCGAAGGGATCAAAGTCAGGAAATTCCTAACAGGCCTTAAGACCGAACACCAGAGGGCCTTGGCCATCCAAGAACCGAAGACCCTCGGAGAGGCCTATGCCAAGGCATGTCAGCTACAACAGGTAGCGAACCCGCCTCCAGGGACGCAACTAGGGTATAAAAGGAAACCCGAAGGAAGTCGTCCAATTCTCGCCAAGGAACCTAAGAACCCCAAAACCGCCCCACTTGACCAAACCATCGCGCCGACTACCCGGGGAAGGATCCTCACCCTAAGCAAGGCCAGGATCGGAGATAGCAACATAGTCTCCGGAACCTTCCTAGTACACGCCACCCCAGCCATCATATTATTTGACTCAGGGGCTACCAACTCGTTTATAGCAACCGAGTTCGCCGCCCAGCTCGGCCTTAACGCCACCACCAAGGTCCGACTCCAAGTCAAGGTGGCCTCAGGCGAGATCATAAAATGTGATCGCATATACGAGCAGGTAATGATCACCATTCATGGAGTGGAATTTCCCAGTAACCTGATCCAGTTTCAATTAGAAGGGATGCAAGTAATCTTGGGCATGGATTGGCTAGGGAAATTCCAAGCGCAAATCCTGTGCGGAGAGCAGAAAGTGGTCCTACGAGGGCCAAACGGTAAGAGGGTGTCGTACCGCAGTGCCCGCCAGGATCCAGGGATCAAGCTGATAAACATGATGAAAATTAAGAAGTATCTGGGCCAAGGAAACGAGGCCTTCTTATGCTCAGTCGAAGACCTCAGCGCCAAAACACCCGAACCACAAGCCATCCCAGTGGTAAACGAGTTCACCGACGTCTTCCCAGACGAAATTCCCGGGGCACCCCCGGCCAGAGAAGTCAAGTTCACCATAGACCTCATACCGGGCGCCGCCCCGATCTCTAAACCACCCTACAGGCTAGCACCAAAGGAAATGAAGGAACTGAAAACGCAACTCCAAGAACTGCTAGATAAAGGTTACATCCGACCCAGCACCTCCCCATGGGGAGCACCGGTACTATTCGTTAAAAAGAAGGATGGGAGCATGCGCCTGTGCATCGACTACCGAGAACTCAACCAAGTTACTATAAAGAATAGGTACCCCCTTCCCCGAATAGATGACTTATTTGATCAACTCAAAGGGGCAGGGGTATTCTCAAAGATCGACCTAAGATCCGGGTATCACCAAATCCAAGTGGCCAAACCAGACATCCAGAAAACGGCCTTCCAAGAATTAAAGGATAAACTAACCACTGCACCCGTGCTAGCCATACCCTCCGGATCGGAAGGGTTTGAAGTCTACAGCGACGCATCCAAGAAGGGGTTAGGATGCGTACTAATGCAAAATGGCAAGGTAATAGCTTACGCATCCAGGCAACTCAAAACCCACGAAGAGAATTACCCCACCCATGACCTCGAGCTAGCCGCTATCGTATTCGCACTGAAAATCTGGAGGCACTACCTGTATGGGGTACAATGCAAGATCTACACCGACCATAAGAGCCTGAAGTACATCTTTACTCAAAAAGACCTAAACATGAGACAACGAAGATGGCTGGAACTCATAAAGGACTACGACCTAGACATTCAATACCACGAGGGAAAAGCCAACGTGGTGGCGGATGCCCTAAGCCGAAAGACGAATCATTCCCTTAACACCACGTGGGTCCTACCGGACCATCTGTACAGGGACTTCCAAAGGCTACACCTGGAAATAATAGAGCAGGGACAAACTCGCCCCAATGCCTATCTACTCAACACACAGGCCGTGCCCACCCTCTTCGAGGAAATCAAATCGGGACAACAACAGGACCCGGAACTAGATAAAATCCGCCACGACCTAACTCGAGGGAAAGAGGGCCCCTTCGAAGCACACCCAGACGGCAGCCTCCGCTACAAAGGGAGGTGGTGTGTACCCTCAACGCACCCCCACTTGAAACAGCGGATCTTGGAGGAAGGACACAACTCCCCTTACTCCGTCCACCCAGGCGGTGACAAATTATACCAAGACGTAAAGAAATCGTTTTGGTGGCCGAATATGAAAAAGGAAATCGCAGACTTTGTGGCCAAGTGTCTAAATTGCCAAAGGGTAAAAGCCGAACGATGCAAACCCAAGGGACTCGTACAACCCCTTGAAATACCACAAGGAAAATGGGATTCCATCTCCACGGACTTCGTCGGAGGGCTACCCCCAACGAAAACCGGTAAGGATAAAATCTGGGTCATAGTGGATCGACTAACCAAGACAGCGCGATTCATTGCCATGAAAGAAACATGGACGATGACGCAACTAGCCCAAGCTTACGTGAACCGGGTAGTGAAATACCACGGAGTTCCCCGAAACATTGTGTCCGACCAAGATTCCAGGTTCCTCTCGCAATTCTGGAAATCACTACAAGCGGCGTTGGGGACGCAACTAAAGCTAAGCACAGCCTTTCACCCCACCACAGACGGCCAAACCGAAAGAACCATCCAAACCCTCGAAGACATGCTAAGAGCCTGCACGCTCGACTTCCGAGGGACGTGGGAAGAACACCTAGACCTCATCGAGTTCTCGTACAACAACAGCTACCACGCGAGCATTCGCATGGCACCCTACGAAGCACTGTATGGTCAGAAATGTAGAACCCCATTATGTTGGGAAGATATGGTCAACCCGGTAACACTGGGCCCCCAATACCTACAAGACACCATAGCTAAGGTCAAACACATCCAGGAAAGGATGAAGGCCGCCCAAGACCGCCAGAAGTCTTACGCCGACCTAAAGAGGAAGCAAGTCGAATTCAACCTCGGGGACAAGGTCTGGCTAAGGATCTCGCCCACACGAGGGGTAATGAGGTTCGGGAGAAAAGGAAAACTCAGCCCCTGGTTCATCGGCCCTTACGAAATCGTGGAGAGAATCGGAGACTTGGCCTACCGTCTCGCCTTACCCGTCGAGCTAGAACGAGTACACAACGTGTTCCACGTATCTCAGCTAAAGAAATACATACACGATCCAAGCCACGTACTCCAACACGAGACCGTGGACCTCGACGAGTCACTAGTATACGAAGAGAAACCCGTAAGAATCCTGGACACCAAAACAAGAAATACCCGGAACCGAGTCAAGGAAATGGTGAAGGTCCTCTGGACCAACCACGGGACCGAGGAAGCCACATGGGAACTTAAGGACACGATGAAGGAGCGGTACCCCGAGCTGTTCACTCCAGGTAACTAAGAGAGAACTTTCTTTTTTTTTTTTCACCCGGGGCCAAGCTTCGGGGACGAAGCTTCCTGTCAAGGGGGGGAGAGTGTAACACCCCGTGTTACGAATCCTAAAACCAACTGATTAATTAATTAATTAATAACCCAGGAGAAAGAATAAATTATAATGATTAATTAGGGAAAAAGGCCACCATAGCCCATGGGCCCAAATATATAAACCCAACCCCTAACCCCAATAGGATTAAACTCTAAATAAACCCTTGGATCTATAAATAGGGAACTTAGGGAACACCTAGAACCCCCACACGCCTAGACGCCCCACCACCCCAGGAGAGCTCCAAGAATTCCCTTAGAAGAAATCAAGAAAGCAAGAAAGCTTAAAGAAAGATCCTTCATAGCCAAGGAATTAATTAAGGCTAAGAGGTAACCCATGTCTCAACAAAACCTATTTTCATAGCTATGATTTCCCCTTAGGGTTTCCCCCATATGATTGTAAATGGCGAATTACTATGATTATTATTGATGTTGATGTAATGATTCCATGGGGAACCTTGATAATCTTGATATTTGGAGTTTCTTGATAATTGTGATGTTCTTGATGATTAATTGGGATTCTTGATGATTTCGTGTTGTTCTTGATGATTATGATGTTCTTGATGATTAATTGGTATCCTTGATGACTATGTGTTGTTCCTACCAAATCTTGCAATTAGAAGACGAACCGTATTCTTGTTGATATAAAAGTGATTAGAACCCTAGGTTGTACCGTATGCTTTGATTCTTGGATTATCGGGTGGGAAATCGCATGTTCGGGTGTTGATTATGTTTAGAAAAGCATGATAGGCCATGTGCCGTTCGTTTCCCGTATTTGATCCGTTAATTGTCTACTTGTTGTTGTTAATTGCGTTGTAAAGTGTCTAAGCATGGTTTCGGGTTCCACAACGGTTCCCGGGGCGAAAAGTGATGAAAAGAGTCAGTGGGGGGGTAGGGAACCCGCCACCTACCCGCGGCATTCTCGGGCAGCTCCGACAGCAGGCAGCCGGCGGGCGGGCAGCTGCCCGCCGGGCACCCGCTGCCCGGAACAGTGGCAGCCGGCGGGTGGACCCCCACCCACCGGCTACCCGCTGGAAATTACACTACCTCGGGCTCCCGGTTTCCCCGTTTGATGTTTCCCCGATCCCCGTGGTGTCCCAACGAACCCCGTTTGTCGTGCCTATGTCTAGTTTGATGTTTCGGGTACCGTTCGTAGGTTTATGAGTCTGTTATATTGCATGCTAGATGAATTGGTATCCCGTTGACCTAGGTGAAGGAAGCATGAACCCCTTAGGACTATTCGTAGTATGTGATGGATCACGCATACGTTTGTTATACGCTTTATCCCCCTTCCCAATGTGTAACGTGGGTTGCATGTGCTTGCTATGTGTTATGTGTGTGTGCTACCCCAATTCAGTTGCGATCGGATTGGTTATCCTGAGCTGCGGTTCAGAAGCTGGCTGCGGTCAGATTGGCATTCCTGGCTGCGGTCAGATGACATTCTCTTGGGCTGCGGTCCACCGTTTGGTTGCGATCAAACGTTTCTATACGAGCTGGGGTTCGTCCTTTATCCTGGCTGCGGTCAGATGACACTCTCTTGGGCTGCGGTCCACTGTTTGGTTGCGATCAAACATTATGATGAGCTGCGGTTCATCGGTCGGTTGCGATCGACCTCCCCGTGTTGCGATACGAGGCATGGTGCTGCGGGGCTGTGTCAGAGCTATATGCGCTGACCCTCATGTATGGGCATGCGATCGGTCCCGTGGCGCCAACAATGTGCGTTATGTGTGTGATATGGACGAGTTATGACTATGATGCCTTGGGATGTGACTATGGGTTTCATATTGGGGATTGTTTATGATGGGATTATGATTATCGTTTATGCCTTGTCGTAACTGCTTTATCTATTGTGAAATGCTTGTGCTTGCTATGTCTACTGCTGGTGTCTAGCCTTTAACTGTTGAGTCATTCCCGGTTTTAAAAGCTAGAGTTCGTAGGATATATCTTCATGCTCATCATGGTTTTCGTATATCTATATATATCTCTATATGTATTGTATTTCAACGCGTTGGAGTGGGTTACCAGCATCTCTCGCTGAACAGATATATTTGGCTTTCAGGCACAGAAGAATAACTCACTGGAGCGCGCTAGAACTCGGAACGTAGAAGTAGATAGTTCCCTTTTCGGCCTGCGTGCCATATTATGCATTTACGTTATTGAGGATATTAGTTAGTTAGCCTGTGCACCTGGGTTCTCTAGCTCAGGTGTGGCATAGCACCCCGTACACTTGTATTACGTTTTGGGATTTAATGAGATAATACCTTTATTTTATAAGTTTTAAATGTCTTGAAAATCTGGGGTGTTACAGTTGGTATCAGAGCCTAAGTTTGACCCTAGGAAAAGACTCTTAAGACCGGACTTTAGGACATTAGGCTTGAACTCCAGGTATCTAGGAACATAGGCTTCAGGAATCGTAGGATGCGCAGTGAGATTGTGAAACCTACACATCACCCCGCACTTCATCCCCTTCTAATATTAGAAATCTCTTCCCCACTTATTATATCAAGTTGAAACACAAAATAACATCAACCTTTAATCACCAGGATGACACCCAAGAAGAAACAGTCAGGAACACCGAGACACCCCTCTCAAGAAATCTTGACTCAAACCCTACAACGCCTGACCCAAATTGCCCAGGCACTAAGTACTATCGTTCCCCAACCTCTGCCAACAGACGAGAACTTGGAAATCCACCACCAAGTCTCGGCACATCAACCACCCACCCTCTCGGGAGACGAAGACCCCACAACCCTCGAGGGATGGATTGAGACATTCGACAAGGTGTTCAGGACGACCCAATGCCCCGAACGCCACCGGGTCAGGATAGCCTCCTTCTACTTCAGGCACGAGGCCGACAGCTGGTGGGCCCGCGAGGGGCCTATGTACGAACAAGACCCCGGATTCAACTGGGAGGGCTTAAAGACGCAGTTACGAGAACAGTTCTACCCCAACCACCTGAAAGCCGCCATGTGCGAGGAATTTCTCAATCTAAGACAGGGAACGGCCCCGGTCTCAGAATACTACCAACGATTCTGCCGACTGGCTCGCCTCGCCCCTGAGCTAGTACCCACCGAAGGGATCAAAGTCAGGAAATTCCTAACAGGCCTTAAGACCGAACACCAGAGGGCCTTGGCCACTCAAGAACCGAAGACCCTCGGAGAGGCCTATGCCAAGGCATGTCAGCTACAACAGGTAGCGAACCCGCCTCCAGGGACGCAACTAGGGTATAAAAGGAAACCCGAAGGAAGTCGTCCAATTCTCGCCAAGGAACCTAAGAACCCCAAAACCGCCCCACTTGACCAAACCATCGCGCCGACTACCCGGGGAAGGATCCTCACCCTAAGCAAGGCCAGGATCGGAGATAGCAACATAGTCTCCGGAACCTTCCTAGTACACGCCACCCCAGCCATCATATTATTTGACTCAGGGGCTACCAACTCGTTTATAGCAACCGAGTTCGCCGCCCAGCTCGGCCTTAACGCCACCACCAAGGTCCGACTCCAAGTCAAGGTGGCCTCAGGCGAGATCATAAAATGTGATCGCATATACGAGCAGGTAATGATCACCATTCATGGAGTGGAATTTCCCAGTAACCTGATCCAGTTTCAATTAGAAGGGATGCAAGTAATCTTGGGCATGGATTGGCTAGGGAAATTCCAAGCGCAAATCCTGTGCGGAGAGCAGAAAGTGGTCCTACGAGGGCCAAACGGTAAGAGGGTGTCGTACCGCAGTGCCCGCCAGGATCCAGGGATCAAGCTGATAAACATGATGAAAATTAAGAAGTATCTGGGCCAAGGAAACGAGGCCTTCTTATGCTCAGTCGAAGACCTCAGCGCCAAAACACCCGAACCACAAGCCATCCCAGTGGTAAACGAGTTCACCGACGTCTTCCCAGACGAAATTCCCGGGGCACCCCCGGCCAGAGAAGTCAAGTTCACCATAGACCTCATACCGGGCGCCGCCCCGATCTCTAAACCACCCTACAGGCTAGCACCAAAGGAAATGAAGGAACTGAAAACGCAACTCCAAGAACTGCTAGATAAAGGTTACATCCGACCCAGCACCTCCCCATGGGGAGCACCGGTACTATTCGTTAAAAAGAAGGATGGGAGCATGCGCCTGTGCATCGACTACCGAGAACTCAACCAAGTTACTATAAAGAATAGGTACCCCCTTCCCCGAATAGATGACTTATTTGACCAACTCAAAGGGGCAGGGGTATTCTCAAAGATCGACCTAAGATCCGGGTATCACCAAATCCAAGTGGCCAAACCAGACATCCAGAAAACGGCCTTCCAAGAATTAAAGGATAAACTAACCACTGCACCCGTGCTAGCCATACCCTCCGGATCGGAAGGGTTTGAAGTCTACAGCGACGCATCCAAGAAGGGGTTAGGATGCGTACTAATGCAAAATGGCAAGGTAATAGCTTACGCATCCAGGCAACTCAAAACCCACGAAGAGAATTACCCCACCCATGACCTCGAGCTAGCCGCTATCGTATTCGCACTGAAAATCTGGAGGCACTACCTGTATGGGGTACAATGCAAGATCTACACCGACCATAAGAGCCTGAAGTACATCTTTACTCAAAAAGACCTAAACATGAGACAACGAAGATGGCTGGAACTCATAAAGGACTACGACCTAGACATTCAATACCACGAGGGAAAAGCCAACGTGGTGGCGGATGCCCTAAGCCGAAAGACGAATCATTCCCTTAACACCACGTGGGTCCTACCGGACCATCTGTACAGGGACTTCCAAAGGCTACACCTGGAAATAATAGAGCAGGGACAAACTCGCCCCAATGCCTATCTACTCAACACACAGGCCGTGCCCACCCTCTTCGAGGAAATCAAATCGGGACAACAACAGGACCCGGAACTAGATAAAATCCGCCACGACCTAACTCGAGGGAAAGAGGGCCCCTTCGAAGCACACCCAGACGGCAGCCTCCGCTACAAAGGGAGGTGGTGTGTACCCTCAACGCACCCCCACTTGAAACAGCGGATCTTGGAGGAAGGACACAACTCCCCTTACTCCGTCCACCCAGGCGGTGACAAATTATACCAAGACGTAAAGAAATCGTTTTGGTGGCCGAATATGAAAAAGGAAATCGCAGACTTTGTGGCCAAGTGTCTAAATTGCCAAAGGGTAAAAGCCGAACGATGCAAACCCAAGGGACTCGTACAACCCCTTGAAATACCACAAGGAAAATGGGATTCCATCTCCACGGACTTCGTCGGAGGGCTACCCCCAACGAAAACCGGTAAGGATAAAATCTGGGTCATAGTGGATCGACTAACCAAGACAGCGCGATTCATTGCCATGAAAGAAACATGGACGATGACGCAACTAGCCCAAGCTTACGTGAACCGGGTAGTGAAATACCACGGAGTTCCCCGAAACATTGTGTCCGACCAAGATTCCAGGTTCCTCTCGCAATTCTGGAAATCACTACAAGCGGCGTTGGGGACGCAACTAAAGCTAAGCACAGCCTTTCACCCCACCACAGACGGCCAAACCGAAAGAACCATCCAAACCCTCGAAGACATGCTAAGAGCCTGCACGCTCGACTTCCGAGGGACGTGGGAAGAACACCTAGACCTCATCGAGTTCTCGTACAACAACAGCTACCACGCGAGCATTCGCATGGCACCCTACGAAGCACTGTATGGTCAGAAATGTAGAACCCCATTATGTTGGGAAGATATGGTCAACCCGGTAACACTGGGCCCCCAATACCTACAAGACACCATAGCTAAGGTCAAACACATCCAGGAAAGGATGAAGGCCGCCCAAGACCGCTAGAAGTCTTACGCCGACCTAAAGAGGAAGCAAGTCGAATTCAACCTCGGGGACAAGGTCTGGCTAAGGATCTCGCCCACACGAGGGGTAATGAGGTTCGGGAGAAAAGGAAAACTCAGCCCCCGGTTCATCGGCCCTTACGAAATCGTGGAGAGAATCGGAGACTTGGCCTACCGTCTCGCCTTACCCGTCGAGCTAGAACGAGTACACAACGTGTTCCACGTATCTCAGCTAAAGAAATACATACACGATCCAAGCCACGTACTCCAACACGAGACCGTGGACCTCGACGAGTCACTAGTATACGAAGAGAAACCCGTAAGAATCCTGGACACCAAAACAAGAAATACCCGGAACCGAGTCATGGAAATGGTGAAGGTCCTCTGGACCAACCACGGGACCGAGGAAGCCACATGGGAACTTAAGGACACGATGAAGGAGCGGTACCCCGAGCTGTTCACTCCAGGTAACTAAGAGAGAACTTTCTTTTTTTTTTTTCACCCGGGGCCAAGCTTCGGGGACGAAGCTTCCTGTCAAGGGGGGGGAGAGTGTAACACCCCGTGTTACGAATCCTAAAACCAACTGATTAATTAATTAATTAATAACCCAGGAGAAAGAATAAATTATAATGATTAATTAGGGAAAAAGGCCACCATAGCCCATGGGCCCAAATATATAAACCCAACCCCTAACCCCAATAGGATTAAACTCTAAATAAACCCTTGGATCTATAAATAGGGAACTTAGGGAACACCTAGAACCCCCACACGCCTAGACGCCCCACCACCCCAGGAGAGCTCCAAGAATTCCCTTAGAAGAAATCAAGAAAGCAAGTAAGCTTAAAGAAAGATCCTTCATAGCCAAGGAATTAATTAAGGCTAAGAGGTAACCCATGTCTCAACAAAACCTATTTTCATAGCTATGATTTCCCCTTAGGGTTTCCCCCATATGATTGTAAATGGCGAATTACTATGATTATTATTGATGTTGATGTAATGATTCCATGGGGAACCTTGATAATCTTGATATTTGGAGTTTCTTGATAATTGTGATGTTCTTGATGATTAATTGGGATTCTTGATGATTTCGTGTTGTTCTTGATGATTATGATGTTCTTGATGATTAATTGGTATCCTTGATGACTATGTGTTGTTCCTACCAAATCTTGCAATTAGAAGACGAACCGTATTCTTGTTGATATAAAAGTGATTAGAACCCTAGGTTGTACCGTATGCTTTGATTCTTGGATTATCGGGTGGGAAATCGCATGTTCGGGTGTTGATTATGTTTAGAAAAGCATGATAGGCCATGTGCCGTTCGTTTCCCGTATTTGATCCGTTAATTGTCTACTTGTTGTTGTTAATTGCGTTGTAAAGTGTCTAAGCATGGTTTCGGGTTCCACAACGGTTCCCGGGGCGAAAAGTGATGAAAAGAGTCAGTGGGGGGGTAGGGGACCCGCCACCTACCCGCGGCATTCTCGGGCAGCTCCGACAGCGGCAGCCGGCGGGCGGGCAGCTGCCCGCCGGGCACCCGCTGCCCGGAACAGTGGCAGCCGGCGGGTGGACCCCCACCCACCGGCTACCCGCTGGAAATTACACTACCTCGGGCTCCCGGTTTCCCCGTTTGATGTTTCCCCGATCCCCGTGGTGTCCCAACGAACCCCGTTTGTCGTGCCTATGTCTAGTTTGATGTTTCGGGTACCGTTCGTAGGTTTATGAGTCTGTTATATTGCATGCTAGATGAATTGGTATCCCGTTGACCTAGGTGAAGGAAGCATGAACCCCTTAGGACTATTCGTAGTATGTGATGGATCACGCATAGGTTTGTTATACGCTTTATCCCCCTTCCCAATGTGTAACGTGGGTTGCATGTGCTTGCTATGTGTTATGTGTGTGTGCTACCCCAATTCGGTGACGATCGGATTGGTTATCCTGAGCTGCGGTTCAGAAGCTGGCTGCGGTCAGATTGGTATTCCTGGCTGCGGTCAGATGACATTCTCTTGGGCTGCGGTCCACCGTTTGGTTGCGATCAAACGTTTCTATACGAGCTGCGGTTCGTCCTTTATCCTGGCTGCGGTCAGATGACACTCTCTTGGGCTGCGGTCCACTGTTTGGTTGCGATCAAACATTATGATGAGCTGCGGTTCATCGGTCGGTTGCGATCGACCTCCCCGTGTTGCGATACGGGGCATGGTGCTGCGGGGCTGTGTCAGAGCTATATGCGCTGACCCTCATGTATGGGCATGCGATCGGTCCCGTGGCGCCAACAATGTGCGTTATGTGTGTGATATGGACGAGTTATGACTATGATGCCTTGGGATGTGACTATGGGTTTCATATTGGGGATTGTTTATGATGGGATTATGATTATCGTTTATGCCTTGTCGTAACTGCTTTATCTATTGTGAAATGCTTGTGCTTGCTATGTCTACTGCTGGTGTCTAGCCTTAACTGTTGAGTCATTCCCGGTTTTAAAAGCTAGAGTTCGTAGGATATATCTTCATGCTCATCATGGTTTTCGTATATCTATATATATCTCTATATGTATTGTATTTCAACGCGTTGGAGTGGGTTACCAGCATCTCTCGCTGAACAGATATATTTGGCTTTCAGGCACAGAAGAATAACTCACTGGAGCGCGCTAGAACTCGGAACGTAGAAGTAGATAGTTCCCTTTTCGGCCTGCGTGCCATATTATGCATTTACGTTATTGAGCATATTAGTTAGTTAGCCTGTGCACCTGGGTTCTCTAGCTCAGGTGTGGCATAGCACCCCGAACACTTGTATTACGTTTTGGGATTTAATGAGATAATACCTTTATTTTATAAGTTTTAAATGTCTTGAAAATCTGGGGTGTTACAGTTGGTATCAGAGCCTAAGTTTGACCCTAGGAAAAGACTCTTAAGACCGGACTTTAGGACATTAGGCTTGAACTCCAGGTATCTAGGAACATAGGCTTCAGGAATCGTAGGATGCGCAGTGAGATTGTGAAACCTACACATCACCCCGCACTTCATCCCCCTCTAATATTAGAAATCTCTTCCCCACTTATTATATCAAGTTGAAACACAAAATAACATCAACCTTTAATCACCAGGATGGCACCCAAGAAGAAACAGTCAGGAACACCGAGACACCCCTCTCAAGAAATCTTGACTCAAACCCTACAACGCCTGACCCAAATTGCCCAGGCACTAAGTACTATCGTTCCCCAACCTCTGCCAACAGACGAGAACTTGGAAATCCACCACCAAGTCTCGGCACATCAACCACCCACCCTCTCGGGAGACGAAGACCCCACAACCCTCGAGGGATGGATTGAGACATTCGACAAGGTGTTCAGGACGACCCAATGCCCCGAACGCCACTGGGTCAGGATAGCCTCCTTCTACTTCAGGCACGAGGCCGACAGCTGGTGGGCCCGCGAGGGGCCTATGTACGAACAAGACCCCGGATTCAACTGGGAGGGCTTAAAGACGCAGTTACGAGAACAGTTCTACCCCAACCACCTGAAAGCCGCCATGTGCGAGGAATTTCTCAATCTAAGACAGGGAATGGCCCCGGTCTCAGAATACTACCAACGATTCTGCCGACTGGCTCGCCTCGCCCCCGAGCTAGTACCCACCGAAGGGATCAAAGTCAGGAAATTCCTAACAGGCCTTAAGACCGAACACCAGAGGGCCTTGGCCACCCAAGAACCGAAGACCCTCGGAGAGGCCTATGCCAAGGCATGTCAGCTACAACAGGTAGCGAACCCGCCTCCAGGGACGCAACTAGGGTATAAAAGGAAACCCGAAGGAAGTCGTCCAATTCTCGCCAAGGAACCTAAGAACCCCAAAACCGCCCCACTTGACCAAACCATCGCGCCGACTACCCGGGGAAGGATCCTCACCCTAAGCAAGGCCAGGATCGGAGATAGCAACATAGTCTCCGGAACCTTCCTAGTACACGCCACCCCAGCCATCATATTATTTGACTCAGGGGCTACCAACTCGTTTATAGCAACCGAGTTCGCCGCCCAGCTCGGCCTTAACGCCACCACCAAGGTCCGACTCCAAGTCAAGGTGGCCTCAGGCGAGATCATAAAATGTGATCGCATGTACGAGCAGGTAATGATCACCATTCAGGGAGTGGAATTTCCCAGTAACCTGATCCAGTTTCAATTAGAAGGGATGCAAGTAATCTTGGGCATGGATTGGCTAGTGGAAATTCCAAGCGCAAATCCTGTGCGGAGAGCAGAAAGTGGTCCTACGAGGGCCAAACGGTAAGAGGGTGTCGTACCGCAGTGCCCGCCAGGATCCAGGGATCAAGCTGATAAACATGATGAAAATTAAGAAGTATCTGGGCCAAGGAAACGAGGCCTTCTTATGCTCAGTCGAAGACCTCAGCGCCAAAACACCCGAACCACAAGCCATCCCAGTGGTAAACGAGTTCACCGACGTCTTCCCAGACGAAATTCCCGAGGCACCCCGGCCAGAGAAGTCAAGTTCACCATAGACCTCATACCGGGCGCCGCCCCGATCTCTAAACCACCCTACAGGCTAGCACCAAAGGAAATGAAGGAACTGAAAACGCAACTCCAAGAACTGCTAGATAAAGGTTACATCTGACCCAGCACCTCCCCATGGGGAGCACCGGTACTATTCGTTAAAAAGAAGGATGGGAGCATGCGCCTGTGCATCGACTACCGAGAACTCAACCAAGTTACTATAAAGAATAGGTACCCCCTTCCCCGAATAGATGACTTATTTGACCAACTCAAAGGGGCAGGGGTATTCTCAAAGATCGACCTAAGATCCGGGTATCACCAAATCCAAGTGGCCAAACCAGACATCCAGAAAACGGCCTTCCAAGAATTAAAGGATAAACTAACCACTGCACCCGTGCTAGCCATACCCTCCGGATCGGAAGGGTTTGAAGTCTACAGCGACGCATCCAAGAAGGGGTTAGGATGCGTACTAATGCAAAATGGCAAGGTAATAGCTTACGCATCCAGGCAACTCAAAACCCACGAAGAGAATTACCCCACCCATGACCTCGAGCTAGCCGCTATCGTATTCGCACTGAAAATCTGGAGGCACTACCTGTATGGGGTACAATGCAAGATCTACACCGACCATAAGAGCCTGAAGTACATCTTTACTCAAAAAGACCTAAACATGAGACAACGAAGATGGCTGGAACTCATAAAGGACTACGACCTAGACATTCAATACCACGAGGGAAAAGCCAACGTGGTGGCGGATGCCCTAAGCCGAAAGACGAATCATTCCCTTAACACCACGTGGGTCCTACCGGACCATCTGTACAGGGACTTCCAAAGGCTACACCTGGAAATAATAGAGCAGGGACAAACTCGCCCCAATGCCTATCTACTCAACACACAGGCCGTGCCCACCCTCTTCGAGGAAATCAAATCGGGACAACAACAGGACCCGGAACTAGATAAAATCCGCCACGACCTAACTCGAGGGAAAGAGGGCCCCTTCGAAGCACACCCAGACGGCAGCCTCCGCTACAAAGGGAGGTGGTGTGTACCCTCAACGCACCCCCACTTGAAACAGCGGATCTTGGAGGAAGGACACAACTCCCCTTACTCCGTCCACCCAGGCGGTGACAAATTATACCAAGACGTAAAGAAATCGTTTTGGTGGCCGAATATGAAAAAGGAAATCGCAGACTTTGTGGCCAAGTGTCTAAATTGCCAAAGGGTAAAAGCCGAACGATGCAAACCCAAGGGACTCGTACAACCCCTTGAAATACCACAAGGAAAATGGGATTCCATCTCCACGGACTTCGTCGGAGGGCTACCCCCAACGAAAACCGGTAAGGATAAAATCTGGGTCATAGTGGATCGACTAACCAAGACAGCGCGATTCATTGCCATGAAAGAAACATGGACGATGACGCAACTAGCCCAAGCTTACGTGAACCGGGTAGTGAAATACCACGGAGTTCCCGAAACATTGTGTCCGACCAAGATTCCAGGTTCCTCTCGCAATTCTGGAAATCACTACAAGCGGCGTTGGGACGCAACTAAAGCTAAGCACAGCCTTTCACCCCACCACAGACGGCCAAACCGAAAGAACCATCCAAACCCTCGAAGACATGCTAAGAGCCTGCACGCTCGACTTCCGATGGACGTGGAAGAACACCTAGACCTCATCGAGTTCTCGTACAACAACAGCTACCACGCGAGCATTCGCATGGCACCCTACGAAGCACTGTATGGTCAGAAATGTAGAACCCCATTATGTTGGGAAGATATGGTCAACCCGGTAACACTGGGCCCCAATACCTACAAGACACCATAGCTAAGGTCAAACACATCCAGGAAAGGATGAAGGCCGCCCAGACCGCCAGAAGTCTTACGCCGACCTAAAGAGGAAGCAAGTCGAATTCAACCTCGGGACAAGGTCTGGCTAAGGATCTCGCCCACACGAGGGGTAATGAGGTTCGGGAGAAAAGGAAAACTCAGCCCCCGGTTCATCGGCCCTTACGAAATCGTGGAGAGAATCGGAGACTTGGCCTACCGTCTCGCCTTACCCGTCGAGCTAGAACGAGTACACAACGTGTTCCACGTATCTCAGCTAAAGAAATACATACACGATCCAAGCCACGTACTCCAACACCGAGACCGTGGACCTCGACGAGTCACTAGTATACGAAGAGAAACCCGTAAGAATCCTGGACACCAAAACAAGAAATACCCGGAACCGAGTCATGGAAATGGTGAAGGTCTCTGGACCAACCACGGGACGAGGAAGCCACATGGGAACTTAAGGACACGATGAAGGAGCGGTACCCGAGCTGTTCACTCCAGGTAACTAAGAAAACTTTCTTTTTTTTTTTCACCCGGGCCAAGCTTCGGGGACGAAGCTTCCTGTAAGGGGGGGAGAGTGTAACACCCCGTGTTACGAATCCTAAAACCAACTGATTAATTAATTAATTAATAACCCAGGAGAAAGAATAAATTATAATGATTAATTAGGAAAAAGGCCACCATAGCCATGGGCCCAAATATATAAACCCAACCCCTAACCCCAATAGGATTAAACTCTAAATAAACCTTGGATCTATAAATAGGGAACTTAGGGAGCACCTAGAACCCCCACACGCCTAGACCCCACCACCCAGGAGAGCTCCAAGAATTCCCTTAGAAGAAATCAAGAAAGCAAGAAAGCTTAAAGAAAGATCCTTCATAGCCAAGGAATTAATTAAGGCTAAGAGGTAACCCATGTCTCAACAAAACCTATTTTCATAGCTATGATTTCCCCTTAGGGTTTCCCCCATATGATTGTAAATGGCGAATTACTATGATTATTATTGATGTTGATT